>NC_137039.1:34137660-34352660 GCF_032717465.1 Coenobita brevimanus
CTGCCTCCCTTCCCCTTACCTTACGTTCATTTCTCATCATCCCTATTTATCCTCCTCCCTTCTTATCCCCCTCCTTGCTTCTCCTCTCCTGTTTCCTCCCACTCCCTTCCCTTTTTTCTCCATCCCCTTAGCTGTATCCTCCCTCCCCACCCCATCTTTTCTTTCTGCTTCCTCTCTCCTCCTTCCCTCTCCCTCCCCCCTCATATACCACCTGCATCTTCACTCTCCCTTCCTTCCTTGGCGCCTGTCTTCCCCTCTTTTACCGTCTCCTACCTCTCTTCCTCCCTACTTACCTACCCCTCTTTCTCTTCTGTCTCCTCTCTGCCTCTCTCTTCCCTCCCCTCGTCTTATTCCTCCTCCCTCCCTCCCCTTTTTTACCCTTCCCCTCCTCCTCCAAAGGATTTTCACATCCTCTGTCATTCCATTCTAACTCCCTCCTCCCTCCCTTCTTTCTTCCCCTCTTCTACCTCCTCTTTTCCTCCCACCTATCTCCTTCCCTCCCTCCCTTCTCTTCCCCTTCTTCTGCCCTTCCTTCTTCCTCATTTTATTTTATCTCCTCTACCCTCCTTTCTCGCACCTTCTCCCTTCTTCATGTTTTCCTCCTCCCTCGTTCGCCTCCCTTCTCCGCACTTTCGTCCTTCCTCGCCACTTTCCTCCCTTATTCTTCCCTCCCTTCCTCCTCTTACCTTCATCTCTCTCCTTCCTCCTTCACCTCTCCCTCCCATGGGATCAGTTCTGCGCCCCTGCACCTCGTTAATCTCAGAAGTGTAATATATTGAGTGTGAGCAAAACACACACACACACACACACACACACACACACACACACACACACACACACACAAAACCATATTGAAGGGCGGAAGGGGTTAACTCTGCTAATCTCGTCCTCCACCTCCTCCTCCAGCGGACGATTTTGTTCAGTTCACACAAACCGTAGTCTTACTGGTTAACCACTTCAGTTCGATGACGTATTGTTCATATTTTATTTGGATTTTTCAGACGATTTTATTTTAGGAGGGACTTTGCGACCTGTAGGAGTTAGCTACGATTTTCATTAACCCTTTCACTGCATGAGGGGCTCTTTGGAAGCTGAGGAAAATCGTCTGGTAGTGGTGTCAGTTGTACCCGAGGCTCACCTACAACATCAACTCGGTGGACTGCAGGCTTAGATTGTCCTTCCACTGCAGTCCTTCCTTTCCGGGGATAGGGAAAGTGATGAGTTTTATTTATTTTTATTTTATTTTTATTTTTTTTTTGACAAGCTGTTGAGACGCCCAGGTATATCGGTGCCACCACGTGAAGGCACCCCTCTTCAGCACCAGCATCAATCTTCTGTGTAAAAAAAAAAGGTCGTCGAGCTGAAAGGGTTAAGGGGGGCAAGGAGGTATATTTTAGACAATGTAGGTTATAAAGGCGAGCAACAAGACAAGCGAGGTGTTAGTTTTTTTCTTGTGTGTGTGTGTGTGTGTGTGTGTGTGTGTGTGTGTGTGTGTGTGTGTGTGTGTGTGTGTATCTTCGGTGTCCTTTTTCCTCCTTGTGTCTTGTCATCGCTTCTGTTGTTTTCTTTCTTCTCTTCTGTTTTATTTTTGTCTTTTTTTCTGTCTTCCTACGTTCAGTTATCTTCGGTCTCCTCTCTCCTCGGTCTGCTGTTACGTCTTCTCTCAGTTTCTTTATTTATTTCTCTTTTCCTTCGTTTTCTCCTCTTCTCTCCTGTCAAGTCCTATTGTTTATCTTCTCTCATTTCCTCTCCTTTCCTCTCGCCTTCCCTCCCTCACCTGTTCTTCTCTACTTTTATTTTTTCTCCTCTCCCGCCATCTCATCTCATCTCATCTCATCTCCGGTTTTCCGTTTTTTCTTCTGTTCGTTTTTTCTTATCTCTTCTGTCCTCTCCTCTCGCTTCCTTTATTTCTTCTTCCTTCTTCCCTCACCTGTTCGCTCGATTCTTCTCTTCTCTTCCCTCCTCATCTATCCTCTCCTCTCCACGTTTTTAATTTTTCTTCATTTTCTCTTCTCCTCTCTTTTATATCTTCACGTCGTATTTCCGTATCTTCTCTCTTCATTCTTCCCTCACTTCTCCTCTCCTCCCCTCCCCTCTCCTCTCCTCTCCTCTCCTCTCATCTCCTCTCCTCTCCTCTCCTCTTCTCTCCTCTCCTCTCCTCTCCTCTTCTCTCCTCTCTTCTTCTCTCCTCTCCTCTCCTCTCCCAGCCTGCACTTTACATGTCCTCTTAAACAACCCCACCCCCAGCATGTCACTGTTGTTTTATTCTTTTTAACTTATACTTCACTTTATTGAGAAGAAGAATCATGTTCCCTCTTTTCCCCTCCCTCCCTTCCTCGCCTCTCCCCTTCCCCTCCTCTTCTGTTCACTCTTCTTTTCTCCTTTCCTTTCCCCGCCTCCTCTTCCTTCCCTCCTCCTCTACCTTTCCCTTCTCTTTCCACATCTTTTCTCCCCTCCTCCTCTCCCCCTTCCCCCTCCACGCCTTTCATCTTCCTTTCTCTCCCTTCCTCCTCTTTTCCTCCCCTTTCATCATCTCCTTTCCCTTGCCCTCCCCTCCTTCTCTTCTTCTTTTCCATCACCTCTCCTGTCCCCTCTCCCCTCCTCTACCACTCTTCCTCCTCTCTTTCTCTCCCTTCCCGTCCTTCACCTCCTATTGTGTCTTAAATAAGTTGTAATTCCGGGTAACTTGAGCCGTTTGCCATGTTGCAGAAGAGCTGGTTATATGGCAACATGCAACACCACGCTCCTGGGCTGTCCCTATCTTGTTCTCTGTTTACCTTGCATGATGCTTTGTTTATCCATGCAGTATCGTTTGTTGGTGTTTGTTTTTACGTGTACTATCCTTTTCCCATCTCTGTCTTTCCCTTCTCTCTATCTTTCCCTTCTCTTGTTATCATTGTCTTGTTCTGTGTTTACCTTTCGTGATGCCATGGGTACTCAGCAGCGTCCTGTCTTTGGCCTTTTTGTCATGCGTTTTTATTACTCTCTCTTTCTCTCTCTCTCTCTCTCTCTCTCCACCAAGCCACCCCTCCATCACCATCCCCACCCATCACCACCACGAAAGCCATCCCTCCACAATCATGCCCACCAAACCAACACCTGGCCACCTACGACAACCTCTCCACCACCACAACTGTCTCCAAAATTTACACCTTTCTACCAACGTCACCACAACCACCACCAGCATAC
The DNA here is from genome assembly GCF_032717465.1 of Coenobita brevimanus. Lineage (NCBI taxonomy): Eukaryota > Metazoa > Arthropoda > Malacostraca > Decapoda > Coenobitidae > Coenobita > Coenobita brevimanus. The sequence goes on from NC_137039.1 coordinate 34,140,850, forward strand.
CCCCCAAAATTTCTCTCCACCACCACAAATTTTTCCACCTCTCCAGCAACACTCCTCACCAAAACCACTCCACCAAACCCACTCTTGACAGGCTAATAATGGTGATAAATAGGTCTAGCACTTAACACCTCCACTTTAGAGTACTTAAACACCTGAATCCACAAACAAACTTACCATCAAATTGCATTGTAACCCCGATTTATGTTGAGAGGTTTCAGTAAACCGTCTTATCGTCGGAACAACTCGTGTAATTTTATGCTTGCTGCCAGACGATTTTATTCGGCTGAGAGAGAGTCATAAGAGCCTGAAGGTGTTAATGGAACCAGTGGAGTCCAGGATTTTTTTGGTTTTGGTTTTTGAAAGATAATAATCCTTTGACTAAGATATGACGTACAAGCATTTTGTATTTGCTTAGTTTCATTTTTCTTCATTCACGCAGTTGTTCTTCGGGAAAATACTACCGGACACCCTTTTCATTATTTTTATTTTTATTTTTTAGGCATTTTAAAGAGTTTCATTGGATCAGAGGTCACGATGCACCTATATTTTTGGATCGTATGTCCATGTGTGTTTATTAATCAGCGTGGCATTTTGCACAGAAGTATATCAGAGTAATGTCAGTGTGTGGAGACCATTTTGCATTCCCTTTGACTATCTTTGGTTTGTATTTTATTAATGATACTTGCAGACAGTTTTATTGGGCTTAAGGGTGACTTTTATTTTACTGATTTTTATTGGGCTTAAGGGTGACATATTTCTTTTAATTGGGCTTAAGGGTGACTTTTATTTATATTGGGCTTAAGGGTGACTTTTATTTATATTGGGCTGAATAGTGACTTTTATTCTACTGTATTTATTTTATTGGGCATAAGGGTGACTTTTATTTTATTTATTTTTATTGGGCATAAGGGTGACTTTTATTTATGTTTATTGGACATAAGGGTGACTTTTATTTATGTTTATTGGGCATAAGGGTGACTTTTATTTATTTTTATTGGGCATAAGGGTGACTTTTATTTATGTTTATTGGACATAAGGGTGACTTTTATTTTTTTTTGAATGGAGGGGTTATATGTAGCCATCATTGACTCTCTCACTACTCGATATTATTTCTTTGTTGAAAAAAAAAAAATAGTTTGGACGTAGAAGGAAGAACGAAAATATATCATAGTAAAGAAATTAAGGAAGAGTATACAGCAGAGTCGATTTTATTTTATTATTTATTTATTTATTTATTTATTGAACTTTGAGCATGGTCATGGAAAGGAGAGGAAGGGCATGAAGGTGGAAGGGAGAGGAGGAAGGGAGGAGGAAGTGAGATAGAGGGAAGAGAGGGAGGGAATGAGGGGAGTGAGAGGGAATAGGGGAAAAGGGAGGGAGGGAGCGAATGAGGGAAGAGGAAGGAGAGGGAGGAAAGAGGGGAGAGGGAGAAGGAAGGGGAGTGGAAGGAGAGAGAGAGAGAGAGAGAGAGAGAGAGCGCCACTCCTTCAGTTTCATTCACAACCCTAATTGGGGTAATAAATGAAGAAATTATCCTCTTTAGCCCAACCACTTCCTATTTATTCTCAAGGCTAGTATGATAAAAAGGCCCCTTCATCCCGAGGACTTTTTATTTTAGTGGCTACTTTCATGATTTTATTGCAACTCTATTTTTCATCTCTAGGATGCCTGTTAGGAGTTAATTAAGACTTCATCTATTTACAGCTTCATAAATTTGTCAGGGTAAAAAGTATGAAAATAATAATAATAATTATAATAATAATAATAATAATAATGATAATAATAATGATGATGATGATGATGATGATGATGATGTTAATAATAATAATAATAATAATAATAATAATATTATTATTATTATTTGTAGTAGTAAATACTCTTAAACATCGGAGGAAAGTGGTTCAGGCTGAGGATTCTCTCTCTCTCTCTCTCTCTCTCTCTCTCTCTCTCTCTCTCACCAGACGATATTATACAGCTTAGGAGAGACTTGGAATGACACAAGTTAAATACATCTTTAATTTACCACTTTGCTAGGAAGTTTGTCTAAGCTGATATGCACTTGAGTGGTAACATCAAGAATATAACTTAAGTGGCGTCTTCGGCTTGTGTGTGTGTGTGTGTGTGTGTGAGAGAGAGAGAGAGAGAGAGAGAGAGAGAGAGAGAGAGAGAGAATGGTTACCCTAGCGTGAAGAACATGCATGAAGAGGAGAGGGAGGGGGAGGGGAAGGAAGTGAGGGGAGAGAATGAGGGTAAAGGGAGAGGGAGAGGAAGGCAGTGGAAGGGCTAAAGTGAAAGTGGAGAGAAAGAGGAGGGTATGGGGAGGGGAGGAAGAATATTAGGGGAAGTAGGGCAATGGAGAGAGAGAGAGGGGGGGGGGAGAGGGAGAGAAAGAGAGAGAGCTTACTGCAGCCTTCCACACCACCCATTGTAATCTCCCTAGCCTTGATGAAGTTAACTATACTGTATTTAGAGAGAGAGAGAGAGTGAGTGAGATGCCTATTAGCCCTGTCGTAGTGGCTTCTTTTTAGTAATTTATTCCAGAAAACGCAAGGAAGTTTTATTTCAGCAGAGAGAGACGCTGATCCTGAGGGAATTAATACTGATTGGGCAACTCCAGTAATCTGTTTCGTTATTGTGTTTCATTATCCTGTTATTAAACTAAGTGTCACAGGAGCTTGTTAATTAATACGCTACCATTAACCCTTTCATGGGAGGAAGACCTCTGGGATACTGATTCGCCTAACACACGAACCTATTTTGATAAGAGAGAGTTATTTTTGCCAGAGGGTTGAGTTCTGTGTAATGCCGTCCTCTTGAAAGCTCTTTAAGTTAGACAAAACAGGATTAACACAGAACCAAACACCACCCCTTATCCCCATGCTTCTCTCTCTCTCTCTCTCTCTCTCTCTCTCTCTCTCATATATATATATATATATATATATATATATATATATATATGTGTGTGTGTGTGTGTGTGTGTGTGTGTGTGTTGTATGTATTATGAGAACGTTTTCTTGATTGTCTGTCTGTTTTTCCGTCCTTTATGGAAATCGAGGAGGATGCAAAGTGCTGTAACAGCTGTAACTTTTACGACATTCAAAAGTATACATTATAGTGGCTAAAGTGGCGCCCAAGATGGCCAAGATAAGAACTAATCAGAAGTGATCAGGTGAACGTGGTAGAAACATGGTAGCCAATTACTGTAGAGTTTTTTATTTCCTTAGTCATAGCATCATTAGCTGCAGTGGGTCGGATGGGTGGACGGATTGGTGGGTTGGGCAGGGCGTGTGTGGTGGGTGGGTAGTGGAAAAAACAGATTCATGAGGAATATATCCATGGGAAGATGAGCCAAAGGAGGAACATGGGTTCACATGGTAAATTGGGACCCCGTGGTCTCCTCTCACATAGGGAGTGGCCATCCAGGGGCCCAGGCAATGGCGGTATGCGTGATCTTAGGGTTTTTCCCTGACGGTGCCGGGTGTCCGTGCCAGTATAAAACATATATATAGGTAGATATATATAATAATCTATCCGACTTAGGGCATCAACCATGCACTTCGTTTCCTGAGGCCCAGGGGTCCTCGTGTGTACAACAGGCGCCACCATACAACTTGTCACCGCTTGAGTACCAGTATCTTGCATACGTTCTAGATTTGCTATGTCTGTTAATTCCAGGACTGTTGTGTGTGCTTGCGAGTAGGTGGGAGAAGCTTATTGATACCTTGGCATTATGTCTTCCAGTAAGCTGACGTCATATTACTTTATTCTTGCGACAACATGGCGATTTTATCCTGTTTCGGAAAGACCTAATGGGAGCTGAGGTGCCTGACGTTGGTAGGTCAGGTGTTGAGTAAACAGGTAAGATTAAAGAGAAGTCACTGAGAGAGGCGAGTAATGGAAGGATTTAGCAATGTTTTGAACAGTTGGATGTTTTGCTTGGAGGTGAAGCGGACCACGTGTGAAGATGTGTTAGTTTTGGCACACTAATGTGGTGGTAAAACCTGGGTAGTGAATGACGGAACTGTGTAGGTTACAAGTCATGAAATTATCCTTTTTTCTGTCAGTATAGACGTATAATGGTACCGCTGGAGTCAAAATTCGCCGAGACCTATCTACCAGCTGTAGCAATAGAAGGTGTTACATTAAATATTTTTATGTGATACTTTCTGACTTTCAAGGGGGATTGAGAAATACGGAAGGCATTACACAAAGCTGACAGGGGATGGTTGACGAACTTTTGCACGCGATAGTACATTTAGTAGGGAAAAAGGTGAGTATATTTGAGGACTAGGTCTGAGATGTAAAATTAATGAATGGTTGCAGATGAATATACCAAGATACTATCGCTGTATGAAAGTGAAATTGAGGGTGTAATTGGAAGGTGATTGCCGTGTTTGCTGTGGAAGAAGAGTAGCACAGTACAGTGGAGAGAGAGAGAGAGAGAGAGAGAGAGAGAGAGAGAGAGAGAGAGAGAGAGAGAGAGAAGGATAATACGAAAACGAAATCGAAGAATGCGTAAAGACGAAAACCATCAGCGAGGTGGATGTTGACGTGAGGGGGTGTTTGAGAGAGACAGGTGAGAGGGGAGGTGGAGAGGCGTCCGCTAGGCGTTTGGGGTTATATTTGTAGATCCTAACTCTACCCCTCCCCCCCCCCTTTTTTTTTTTACTTTAACATGGCCAAAAACTGCCATCTTATCATCTTGAAGGGTGCTAGTCATGAAGCAGTGCTGTGGAAGGATGTAGAGCCGTAGCACTTTTTTTTCTTTTTTTTTTTTTCTCCCACTGAGCTGCGAAAGGGAACTCTCGGCCAAGTTGAAGTGTATACCCATTTTACCTTAACTTGGCCTAGAGTTTCGTCCTTGTCCAGCATATTTTATTTAACTGAGTGGCAGAAGGGCAGATGGAGATTTCCACCTACTGCATGATGCATTAAAGATAAGATGACTTGCAGGTAGGTAGTAAGGGAAAATCTTGTCAGTCCAATCATCACTGGACACTACCCTGTTCATTTGACATCACCATTACATGTTTGTCCTTACTTATGGACAGAGCTGTACGTCGTCGCAGTGAAGAGATTAAACACCGAGTTGTAAGGCTTAAAGCAAAACAGCATACATCTTGCCCTCCAGTTGAAATTGACCCATTTTCTCTTTTCCAAGTCGGATGGTCTGCGAGTGAGAGTTCATAGCTCCAAGAAAGCGGGTGAGCAGTTAAGTGGACAGTTGACGAAATATACAGTTGACGGGATGAACAGTTAAAAAAAACTAGAAAAAAAGTACAGCTGACGAGATTAATAGTCTGCGAAATGAAAGTTGAGTAGAGTTAGCGAAGACAGTGGACAAAAAGGATAGCTGACGAGAAAGCCATTGATTAAAAGGGCTTTTTACAAAAAAGAAGTGACAACGGGGATAATTGTCGATAAAGTTCATGATATGGACAGTCAGTAATGTAGACAGATTACGATAAGGACAGGTGGTGGTACAGATAGTTGACAGTACTGATAGTTGACGATAAAGGTAACTGATGATATAGATAAATTGGACGTTTTGTTGACATGTTAAAAAAAAAAAAGTATTGAAATATACACTTGATGAAAAGTAGAAGTTGACAAAAGGAAACCTGACGAAAATATTAAATGTGACAAAGCTAATGAAAGGTTATCTAAAAGTTTACAGAACACCAAGTGGACAAAGAGGGGTTAACAGAAGAAGAAAATCAATAACGGAGGATCCAAACGCCCTTCAGTTCGCCAATTACAGCGAGATGTTGAGCACTAGATTCCTCGTACTCTTCGGTAAGTGTCTTAGTGAATCGTTCCTTTTACCACTTTAATTTGATTTTTTTTCTTACACTCCCTTGATTCACCCAACTATCCAAAAACCCAACCAACCAACCATACGACCTCGACCGTGCACAACTATTGCTATTGTGAAACCAGTCCAATTGTGTTTGATATGCTGAAACTGCTTTATGTCATGGGGTGGTTGTGTGTATTTCGTGGGGATGGGGAGAATTACAGTGTGTGTGTGTGTCTGTGTGTGTGTGTCTTTGTGTGTGTGTGTGTGTGTGTGTGTGTGTGTGTGTGTGTGTGTGTGTGTGTCTTTGTGTGTGTGTGTGTGTGAGAGAGAGAGAGAGAGAGAGAGAGAGAGAGAGAGAGAGAGAGAGAGGGAGAGTGTTAGGCATTCCTTAAAATGGCGTGTTTGGGGGAACAGGATCATACACTTTTCTCATCTGCATGTATACGGTCATAAACTTAAAGAGAGAGAGAGAGAGAGAGCCGGGGGGTGGGGGAGGAGTAAGAGGAACAGGACCTTTGAACATTTTATTCTGACATTCAACCTCAATAGAATGATGGCGCCCCTCCTGCTTTAATAATTCTCTTACAGTCGCCAGATGGTTTCAAGTAGCACATGAAAGAAAAGGAAAAGTGGTGCAAGGGGAACAAAGAAGTGAATGAGGTGTAACATGGGCAATGGGTGAAAATGAAGAGGGTGAAAGACGAGACGGTTGACGAAGCTGACGAGGAAAAGATAGTTTTGAGAATGTGAGGCCGTAAGAATTTCGAGTTTTGTGAAAAGATATTGCTAAGAATGTGAGATGATGAAGTAATAATGATGATAAAGGTGATGATACTAGATAATAAGTTCGTCGTGTGTTTTATTTTTTTATTGGATTTCATGAGCATTTATACTGTTAGATAATGCTTTTTTTTTTTTTTTTTTTTTTTATGTGTCCGACTCTGGGCATCCGCTATCAAGGCCCAGCAGTCCTCCTACATACCATACACCTCTACATGTCACCACTTCGGCGCTAACACCCACCGTCTAGTAGTAGTTGTAGTAGTAGTGGCAGTATCCATAATTGTTTAGGTCTCGTCATTCGTGTTTTCACCGGCTCTCTTCTTGGTTCTGTGATATTTTTTATGGCTAATTTTATTTTATTACTATTTCCAAAAGTGACTGGATTTTTTTTTTATGGCTAATTTTATTTTATTACTATTTCCAAAAGTGACTGGATTTTTTTTTTCCTAAATGCGATTTTGAGTATATACTATATATGAGATGGGGCCGTGAGAGGGTAAATATCGTAGTTCCTCTTTGTTTGAATTCATTGGCGATTTTATATGGCTAATAATGATACAGGATCCTGAGTGTGTTTATCTTTTCATTCCCTTGATACTTCTTCATTTCTTTAATATTTTGTCATTACCGTAATATTTTTTCCTTGAACAAGGCTTCGTTCTTTAAAAATATCGTAATTTCTGCATCTCTTCTCTCTTATTTCTTCATTCCATTAATAGTCCTTTATTATTTCGTCTTTCCTTCCAAATTTCCCTTCTTTAATATTTTTTCCTTTCAATATTTTTCATTCGCTACATATTTCTCATATTTCTGCATTTCCTAATCTTCATTCTCTCGTAAATATTTGTTCTTCATTTCTCAGTCGTCATTTTTCCATCGTCAACACATTTATATTCCTTCATTTTTTAAATACATTTTCTTTCCTTTATTTTTCCAGTTTCTTCATTTTTCATTGTTCCTTCATTAGTCATTGTTTTTCTTCATTCCCTTTTTTTTTTTCTCCAGTTATCTATTCCACCATAGTCCCCCATTCACGTAATTTCAGATCTTCCTTCATCCCCGTATCTTTCTTTATCTTTATTCATTCTTCTGTCTCATTCTTTTTTCTCCTTTGATTATGATTCTTCCGTCCTGTATTTTTCACTAGAGCTGCTATACTTCATTCCTTCATCCATCTTCGGTTATTCATCGTTCTTCATTCACGTAGCTCCATTCATTCCCTCTTCTTTCTTCATTCATGGATCCTTCTTCACATACGTAGCCCCATTCATTACTTTATCATCCTTGGCTCTTTCTTCGTTCTTCATTCACGAGTCTCCCGTCATGTCTAAAATTATGGTACATTTTCTTAACCACTCATCATTGCTCTAATCAAGTATTTTTGCTGAGTTGCCACCCTAATTGTCATTTATCCCAACCTCTCTTGCTTGGGACAACATCCTGTGAGGGTCAGCCTCGAAAAATAGAAAATGACCTCCAGAGCTAATTGTCTGGTTTTAGTCCTTTAAGTCTTGGCCTGGAGAGGGACGCCTTCATGTGGTGGCATCATTATAAGTGGGTGGCTTTACTGCCTAGTGAAACGAGGACCGTGGGCTACAGAAGGGCAGTTTAGGCTTGCAGTCTACCGGGTTCACGTTTCAGATGATCGTGAGGACACAATAACAGTAACCCAGAATCAAAATGGCGTATTCTTTAGTTTATCAAAAAAAAAAAAATTAAACCCTATAATAAACTTCTGAGCTGCGGTAACTTTTTTATCCACCTTTTCGCTGCTTTTTCTCTGCTAGACGGCACTCTTTCACTGAATAGAATCGTCTGGTGGCATTGCTATAAAAAGGACTATGATATGGCGTACTCGACCCATCTATCACACGCTGCGTAGTGGGGAGATCCCCGGCAGACCTCCAACATCACCACTTGCCAACAAATATCCATCCTTATATGTCAGTACTTATTATGTAGGTTGGATGTTTTCCTTGTCAGTTAGCCGTTGGGTGAAATTAGTTTATCATGAATTGCAAAACTTGTGAAAATGCTCAATTATAGGCATAGCCTACTTCTCAACTTTGATGTCAGCAAAGGAAAATTTGTGAGTTTAAAAAGAAAAATACAAAAAAAAAAAATATTGCATTTTTGTCATTTTAACACGGTATTAAGTAAATTAAAGTGCAGATTATTTGTGAAAGTCACGAAAAAGTATCTCATGACACCTTAAAGTAATTTACAAAGCAGAAGACTTTTTAACGGACCCCGTAGGAAAAAAAAAAGGGGGGGGGGTTGTAGAGACGTGGAGTTTGTTTTGAGAGAGAGGGGGAAGGGGAGCGGGTGTGTTTTGAGAGAGGGTGATGTGGGGGTACTGTTCTTTTGCAGTAGTACTGATAGTGATTGCTCTCATGGCAGCAGTGGTGAGAGTACAAAGGAATACAAGAGAAAGCAGACACCAGCAGGCCTAACTGTCCTTTCGAGGCTGCTTGTTACAGAAAAGATTGATTGCTAAAAGTTTGAGTAGAAGAGAAACATGGCAAAGCAAGAATAGTGATACTGGTGGTAAATTTCGCTGAGGCAGATAATAGTAGTAGCTTTAGTAGTCGTAGTCGTTGCCGTTGCCCTTCTCGTAGTCGTGGTTGTTGTCGTTGTATCGTAAGTGTAGTTACTTTTTAACAAATAGTGAAAGAAGGAAGTCATTTAACACTGTGAAGGAGTATAAGTGATAATGTGATTGTTGTTGTTGTTGTGGTAGTTGTAGTAGTTTAGGTAATGGTGGTGATGGTAGCAGTAACTGTGGTAGTAGGGATGGTAAGTAGTAATGTGGTCGTAATGATAGTGGTAATGATGGTAGTGGTAATTTTGATAGTGGTGATAGTGAGTAGTAATGAGAATTGGTAGTTGTTTTAGTACTGTTGATGCTCTGAGTTGTGGTACTGGTGATGGTGGTGATGATTGTGGTAGTTGTGATGACTAGTGATTTTTTTTTTTTTTTTTTTTTTTTTTGGTCTCCATCTTGTTCTTCGGTCCGTTTTTTTTTTTTTTTTTTTTTTTTTTTTTTCGGGTGGGGAGGATTCTTTGCACCATTTCCCCTAGCGATTTATCTTGAATATTACAACCTACTGTAACTTTTTATGCTACTTTATGTTTTTTCAGTACCAACATTGATTACATAAATATACAGTGAGGATATTAACGAGTCATATGGAGAAATAAGTTGATAAGGAAGATAATACGGGTCTGGGTCTGTTTTCTTTCTTCCTCCAACTTCCTTCCTTCATGTACTCCTTCACCTTGACCTTCATCTACCCCTGCTTCTTTCCTCCAACCTCCTTCATATACTCCTTCACCTTAACCGTCATCAGCAACTATTTCTTCCTCCAGTTTCCTTCATAATACTCCTTCACCTAGACCTTCATCTACCTCATGTCTTCCTTCAACCTCCTTCATATACTCCATCACCTTAACCGTCATCTACCTCTGCTTCTTCCTTCAACCTCCTTCATATACTCCTTCACCTTGACCTTGATTCTACTTCCAACCCCCTCACCAGCTAAATATAAGCAAGGTGAGCCATCAGATGAGAAGTGTCACCCTCCCTGATATACCCCACCGCCTTGATCTTGGCTGACCTCACGTTCTCACCACCCCTCTGTCACGCACCGTAATTCTCTTCTTGGTTTAGCTCTCCTTCCAATTCACCCTTTCTCATTCACCTTAATTTTAATCTGGTAGATCTATTTTTTCCAGTCTCTTCTAACCACCTCTCTGTCATGCACCCTAATCCTGTTCTTGGTCTAACTCTCCTCCTTCCAACCTGACATGAATCTGGTAGTCTCTGTAATTTGTTTGGTTAAGTAGTTAATTTTAGCCGACCTCTGTTTTGAAATATTAAAACTAATGTAATGTTCTGAGCTGTTTGGGGGAAAGGAAGAGGAACCGAATATTTACAGGCAACTGTACCTCCACCTTAATCTTGGCCCACCTGTCCTTCTCCCTCCAACCAACCCCACTCTCATAGCCACGGTAGCTAAATTTAACAGGAAGATTAACTCAGAATCATAAGAGGAAGGGAGTGAATTTAACCAGCCGCTCCTTATGTTAACAACCTTTCTATCATGCACCTCCCCTTTGATCTCCGACTGCCGCTCTTCCTCCTCCCAGCCACTTCACTCTCGTTGTCAGAGTTTAATGAACCAAGGTGCATGTTTATCATTCCCCATCATACCTCTTGTCTTCATCCACTCTCCTCTTTGTCATCCACTCTCCCTCATATCTCTTGTCTTCATCCACTGTCCTCTTTGTCATCCACCCTCCCTCATACCTTTTGTCTTCATCCACTGTCCTCTTTGTCATCCGCTCTCCCTCATACCTCTTGTCTTCATCCACTGTCCTCTTTGTCATCCACTCTCCCTCATATCTCTTGTCTTCATTCACTGTCCTCTTTGTCATCCACTCTCCGTCATACCTCTTGTTTTCATCCACTATCCTCTTTGTCATCCATTCTTCCACATACTTTTTTGTCTTCATCCACTGTCCTCTTTGTCATCCACTCTCCCTCATACCTTTTTGGCATCATCCACTATCTTCTGTCATCCACTTTCTTCTGTATAATCCACCCTCTCTCTTACCTCCCCAGTCTAATCTTGGCCCACCTGTCCATCTATCCACCCCTCTTTCAGTGCCAGAGTTCAGTCGCGGACATACATACAGATCCACCTCACTGCAAAAAAAAAAATTATGAGAGTGAGCGATGACATGCGAAGCCAAGTGAAGGTATCTTTCAACTCGATTGGTTTCTCAGAATAGTATGGAAGAGTTTCTGATTGTACGGATCAAAATCGGAGCGAGAGTACTGTACATTCAGCTGGCAATCGTGTACAGTAAATTACGACGAGACTAAGCGTGTGTGACTCTCTCTCTCTCGCCAAAGTACACGGTCAATTACAACACTTAACGCATGATTTTAGCCAATTTTTTTTTTTTTTCACCTAATCACCCCATTTTCGCTGCCAAAATACACTGAGGCGGCGAATATAAACTGGGAATTATAAGAGGAAGAGAGTGAGAAGTGTCATCGGATGTTTGTACTGGGTATTTTTGGGTCTTCCGACGGGTCTCTGCCAGGTAGATTGGGGGTTGGAGGAGGGGAGGGGTTGGGAGGGGGGGAAGCAGAGGGAAGAGGAGAGATGGGAGGGGTGGGGAGGGGGAGAGGCAGAGGGAAGAGGGGAGATGGGAGGGGTGGGGAGAGGGGGAGGAGGGAGGTTAGAGATGGAGACGGGAAGGATATGGGAGGAGTGTAAAAGAGGTGGATTGGGGAGAAGATAGAACGTACATGGGTAAGGACGGAAAGATAGGGATGAGGCGAGAGTGGGGAGCTAAATAGGTAAAAGAAGGGTAATAGGTGTGAAATGGGGACAGGATAAGGGAGATGGGTTAAAAGGGGAGGAGGGAAGGGAAGGAGGGGAGAAAGGAGTGAGGATGTAGAAGGGAAAATGGATATGGAGGGGGGGGGAGAGGGGAGAATGGATGGGAAAGGGAGAGAATGTAGAGGTAAGGCTGAATAGATAGAAATTACAGGGTAGGGGGAGGGAAGAATGGGAAGGGGAAGGAAAAAGAATAGGGGTGACGATGACAAGTTTGGAATGAAGGGGGAAGGGGAGGATAGGGATAAGAATGAAGACCTGGAAAAGAAGAGTGGTAGAGGTGAGAGGTGGGAAGGAGAGAGAGAGAAAAAAAAGCAAGAGCAAGGACTAAAATGTTGGTGAGGCGGGGGAACATGAGGTGGTAAAAGGGGAAGAAGAAAATGTGTGGAGGGAAAGAGAGGAATAAGGGTAGGGGTGAGGAAGGTAGGGAGAAGAGATGAAAAGGGATGACGAGGAGACGCGACGAGGACAGTAGTTAAGGGGTAGATAGGAAAATATGGGAAAAGAGGCACAGGGAGAGGGGGAAGGGGAAGAGTTTGGAGGAGGGTAAGGGGTGAGGGGAAAGAGTGTAGAGAGACATGAGAAAGGTGAGAATGTAGGAGGAAAGAGAGAGATTGGGGTGGGAAGGAGAGGGGAATTGGGGTGGGTGGAGAGGGAGAGAAGTCAGGGATGAGGGAGAAGGAGAGAGGCTTGTGGAGGAAAGGTAGGCAGGGGTGAGAGGGATAGAGGGAGAGGGTAGGGATGGATAGTGAGAGAAGTAACCTTAGCTCAGCGTGAAGTGTCTATACGTGCCTCTTCAGAATTATTATTATTATTATTATTTCGTCACCAACCTCCAGATGCTTTCATATAACCCCTGAGAGACACTGAGGCCTGGAGTGCTTAGGAAGTCTCAATTAATTCCTTAGTAAGCGTGTATGTATATATATATGTATGTACTGTATGTATTTTATGTATTTATTTGTTTAATTACCCAAACATTTTTTTTTAGCTTCACACCTTGGGCTGAAGAGGTTACTTAAATACGCTGGTCGCGCTCTCTCTCTCTCTCTCTCTCTCTCTCTCTCTCTCTCTCACACACACACACACACACACACACACACACACACACACACACCAGTTACCTCATTAAGGGCGGCGTGTTTGTGGCCCTTACACCCAAGTTACTATCACTTACAAACTTTCATGTTCTCATTGTGAATGTGGGTTGAAGCCATCTCTCTCTCTCTCTCTCTCTCTCTCTCTCTCTCTCTCTCTCCCAATTATTGTTTTATCTTTTTTGGAGCGTGTATGTGTATGTTCTGTTTCTCATTAATATTATCTCTGGTCCGTGTTAGGAAGTGTGATCTAGCTTATTTATTCACGACGTATTTTTACTTATTTAGTCATCTATCTATTTATTTATCTATTTCCTTACGATTTTATTTAAACTTAGGAAGGGTATCTCAAATTGAATGCGTTAATGAAGGCTATATTTCACATCCTCTATTCGATAAATCACCCCAAAACTGAGTGTGAGGGTAAAAAAAATATATATATACGTTATCGGATTGAATGGGTTAAAGTAATTGCTATTTTGTCCCCTTTTTCTTTTTTTTTTTTTTTTTCTAAATCGATCCATCAATATAATCAGTTTTTATTGGATATTTTTGGTGCATATTATACCATTCGTCTTTTTTCATATTTTCTCATTACCTTGTCCTTCTTTCGTGTCCTTTTATTTCGTGATGGCACTTCCCTCCCTGTTAGTGCAATCCTTTTTATGTATATTTCCCCTCGTCTTTATTTTCATTTTGTATTTTATTGACATTTTCATTGTTCATTCTCTCTCTCTCTCTCTCTCTTTGTCTCAGCTTCCTGTTTTCGTTTTCCTTTGTCTTCGTTTTTGTCACTTATTTTCCGTTCTCAGTCTTTTTGCCCTCTGTGGATTAATTTATTTTTCGCGACAATTTTGTTCAACTGAGGGAAATTATAATCGAGAGCTGAATTTTGGACTGCTTGAAAGTTCCATTGGCTGAGTAAGATGGTTTGGATATAGTGTTATACTCGGTGATTTAAACTGTTTATTACGCCTTAACATTCTTTTGTATGCTATTTATATCCTTTTTATATCGGTTCAGCTTTCATTAATAACGTCCAGGATGATAGTGAGATGAAGTATTGGGAATAAATCGCTAAGGGAGGGGTACGGTGAAATCTCCCATGCCAACATCAGTCAAAAAAATATACAGAGCCGGATTAAGAGTTGTAGGACCCTGGGACACACTCACACAGCATCTTGTGGAGGCTCCGAAGATGGAAGGCAAAAGGTTGGGAGGCCTAAGGTATGCGGAAACTCCCTGCATTTTATATCCCCCCTTCTCCATAGACACGCACCGCATTTTGAAGCTATACCAAGCCTATACACTACACTACACTGCTGCTCTTTCTATTTTGCGGGCATAAAATTTCTGAGATCAGCCCTCCCAGTCTATTGTGGGCCACTATTATGTGGTTATAACGCCAGTAGCCCTCCTCCCCCTTTCCCTCTCTCCCTCCCTTCATTTCGGCGCTAACGCGGAGCAAACCGAAGTGCATCCATGGCGGCGGAAAAGTTAACATTCTTATTTGTATTATTTTGCCCTCCATTTTTTTCTCAATGCATTTTCACTTTGGTTTTAATGTTTTTTTTTTTTAAATAATCTCAAGCCCGTTCAACCCCAGGCCGTTTTTCTTTTCTTACCGTTAACGGACGATTTTATTGAGCATAAATGAGGCATCTTGCAGTGAAGGAGGTAATGGAGACGAATAAACCCCCCGAAATGGAAAAGTTTATGCTCAGTGTGAAAAAAAGACTGCCTGGAGATAGCAAGAATAAGGTATAAAAGATATCCTTGGGTTGAAGGGGTTTGAGAGAGAGAGAGAGAGAGAGAGAGAGAGAGAGAGAGAGAGTGTGTAGGGAGGGGGAGGATTCTCTAGTAGGGTGTGAAGGTTGTAAGATAAAAGTATAAGGGTTGAGAGAGGAAGTGAGGGAGATAAAATATACATGGTATATATTGGGAGGGGAAATTATATAAAAAGTGATAGATAAAAAAAAAAGGTTTCAAATGTGGATATGGAACGGAAGTGGAGAGAGAGAGACAGAGACAGAGAGACAGACAGACAGAGAAAAGGGGGGATGAGGGGGGAGGCTGGGATACAAAGAATAGAACGGTATGAGAATGATGGCGTTTGTAATGGAGCGCATTTTCCTATTTACTGTTATTATTATTATGCGAAGAGAGTGGGTTTTTCAGTTATTATTGTTTGTAGTAGTAGTAGTTGTTGTTGTTATAGTTGTTATTCATAGCATTCGCGGGCAAGTGGAAAATGTAAGAAAAAATATAAATTGGGTTAAAGCCATTGGAGTCAGCCCTGGAATTAGAGCAAGGTTCCATAAAGACAAATATCAATGAAAACGGTGAATCTTTTAGAAGTGACTCTGCCACTCGTTCCTGCATAAAGATATAAGTAGAGAATAATGATGTTGCAGGGATCCCATCGAAGTCATATTTTGTGGAATGCAGTCACGTACATAGATAGATAGATAGCCGGGTAGATATAGATTGATAGATGATATCGTGTTATGGCTATTTTTGACGTAATGAATACTGTAGGGTGGCCAAAAAATTAACTACACTTTCTCAAGCTGATGGGGTTGAACAGAAATGACGAACAGTGCAATTGGTGGTGGTAATGTTGTTAGTGGTGGTGGTAATGTTGGTGAATGTTGTTAGTGGTGGTGGTAATGTTGGTGAATGTTGTTAGTGGTGGTGGTAATGTTGGTGAATGTTGTTGTTCACCACTGTCCTCATCCCCACCCCCTTCCTCATTCCCAACCTATTCCCACCCCACTCCTTCTTCACCCCACCCCATCTTCACCCCCACCCCATCTTCACCCCCACCCCATTCTGTACCTCCCTCCCCGTATCCCCATTCACTATTCCCAAACAAGGGTTAACAGGAGCATTTTATTATCATGTTACTGAGCAATTGGTGGTGATCAGTGATAGTTAGAGAAGGGGGGCAGTGAGGGAGGGTAATGGGAGCCTGATGGAGATGATACAGAGAGAGGGGGGGGATGAGATACTGAAAGGACACACACACACACACACACACACACACACACACACACACACACACACACACACACACACACACACACACAGCGTCTCATCTCTTTCTGGGGTCTTCAGTGTACAGTACACTACATTCGGTGCACATTCAGATTTGTATGATTGGATGTATACATTTCTACTTATACTGTATATATATACCGTGCACATACAAGCAGCCATGCACATATTGGCCCATACATGCATACATACATACACATAGACCTAATATTTATACCACAGCTGTCATTCACTTTGTTTCCTTATGTGTGTAATTGATGACGTTATTCATTCTTACTGATAATGTAGTATTTATTTTTCTTTTCTCCTCAGGTTTTCTCCTCTTCTTCTCACTTTCCTCTCATTCCCATTCCTCCCTCACCAACCACCCACTGGGAGGAGAGGTGGAGAAAGGAAGACAGACAGACTTTCTCCTCCCTGGCAAAAAGATGTGGAGGGAAGATGAAGTGGGCGGAGGCTGGAGGGAAGAGGAGGTGGATGGAGAGTGGAGGGCAGAGGAGGTGGATGGAGAGTGGAAGGGAGAGGAGGTGGATGGAGAGTGGAGGGGAGAGGTGAATGGAGATTGGAGGGAAGAAGTGAATGGAGAGTGGAGGGAAGAGGAATCAGATACAGAGTGGAGAGACGACACGAAGGTTGGGAGATGGAAGAAAGAGGAATTAGATGCAGGGTGGAGAGAAGACAGAAAAGTGGAGAGGATGAGGAGAGAGGGAAGGAGCGCCGCAGACGGGAAGAACGTGGTGGAAGATGATCATGATGAGGGAGATGAACGACAAGTGAAAGAGAGAGAGAAGAAAAAGAAGAAAGATAAATCACGGGAGAAGCCGAATAGATTAGCTGACATACTCCCCAAAGAAAAGTCAGACACAATTGAGAGAGAGAACGATGCAAACATTACCTGTACAGAAATGGAAAAAGATCAAGGTGAGAGAGAGAGAGAGAGTTATAACTAGAGGTAAGGTATGGCTTGGGTGTCAGAGAGGTGATGGTGCGATGAGAAGGTGTGTGTAGTGGTGGTGTAGTGTGTGTATGTGTGTGAAGGTGGTGGTGTGGGGGAGTAGGTGTGGTGTGGTGTGAGGTAGGTGGCACTGTGGTGTGGGTGTGAAGGTGGTGGTGTGTGGGGTGGGGCAGGTGAGATAATGGTGATGTGATGTGAGGTAGGTGAGGTGGTGGTTTTGTGGTGTGAGGGAGGTGGCGTGGTGTGAGTGGAATGAAGTGGTGTGGAATGACTATGGGAGAGGAATGGTGTGGGCCTGGTGCAGGTGGTGTGTGCTGTGGATGTCATGAGTTATTAGGTGAAGATGTAGGGGAGGTGGTGTGGTTTGGAAGAGATAGTGTGGTGCATGACATGGTGTGGTGTGGTGTAGGGAGGTGGTAAGGTGTGGTGTGGTGTGTAGGGGGGTGATGAGGTGTGGTGTGTAGGGAGGTGGTGAGGTGTTTGGGGGAGGCAATGTAGTGTTGAATAATGTGGTGTTGTGTGGATAAGGTAGTGCCATGTGCTGTGGTGTGGGAGAGGTAGTGAGGTATGGTGGGGGAGATGTGGTATGGTGTGGTGTGGAGGAGGTGGTGAGGTCTGTTGGGGGGGGAATGATGATGAGGTGTGGTGTGTGGGAGTGGTAGTGTGATGTGGGGGAGGTAGCATGGTGTGGGATAGGAGATGTGAATATGAGAGAGGTGGTATGGTATGTGAGAGGTGGTGTGATGTGGTGCAGGAGAGGTGGCAGTGTGTGGGAGTGTCAGTGTGATCTGAGTAGGTTGTGTGGCGTGAGCGAGGTGTTGTGCTGTAGGGGAGGGGTTATGGTATGGGGAAGATGGTGGTGTGTTGGAGAGGTGGTATGGGGGAGTTGGGATTGGAAATGATGTCAGGATGCAGTGTGCTTTGAATATGGATTTCTGTAGTTTATTTTGGACATAAATGTTAAATGTTAATCCTTTAACATATTCTCCCATCTCTCAACCCCCCCCACCCCCCCACCCCGCCGCCGCCGCCGCCACCGCCAGACTGCCCCACCGACAGATTCAGATGCAAAAATGGGTCCAGCATACAGATCGAGCTACGCTGCAACACTGTCAATGACTGCTTGGAGGGAGAAGATGAGGAGGACTGTGGTGAGTGGCTGGAAGGAATGTAGGAACAGATAGGGAGTGAGACAGACAGAGAGGAAGATAGACAGGCAGGGAGGGAGAAAATTAAGCAGGGAGGAAGATAGGCATACAGGAAGAAAGGTAAGCAGGGAGGAAGATAGGCATACAGGAAGAAAGGTAGGCAGGAAAGGAGGATGGTAGGCAGGCAGGGAGGAAGGTAGGCAAGCAGGGATAAAGGTAGGGAGACAAGTAGGCAGGAGGAGAGGTAGGTAGATAGAAAGAAAGGTTGACAGGTAGGGAAGAAAGTAGACAGAGAGGAAGGTTAGGCAGGACTAGAGGAAATAGGCAAGTAGGTGGTAGGTACACAGGCGAGGAGGAAGGTAGACAGGCAACTATTTCCTCGGGTATTACCCTAAGTTTATTCATAAGTATCCTACCATATACCATACCTGTTTCAATAAGAAGACAAATACCTGTATGAACACTCCTCTTTCCCCTTTTCATTTTTAAAGGGAAACGGTTATATCTGACTTCCAGTCCCCTGGGATGCTGCGTTCCACTTAGGCCAGTCTATACATCTTCCATTCCAGTTCAGTCGCTAAGTCCATTTCAACATTTCACAACACACCCCATCAATCCATGGGCCTCTCCTCATTTTGGCTTTATTCATTGTTTATGATAATTCCATTCTGTTGATCTCTTCCTCCCTACCTGTTTCTCTTCCAACAGTTTCCCAATTGCTTATACTTCAGCTTACATTTTCCGTATTCATCAACTCTTTGAAGTGTTCTCTCACATTGCTTACTTTTTCTCCCTTTTCGTCCAACATTTTGCCAATTTTATCTTTCATGATTCTGCTTTCCATATCACTGTCTTGCCTTCTTGATTTCCTTCCAAAACAGTTTCCTACATTCCCTTCATTGTACACTCAGATTTGAATTTCTTCCACATCCACTCTTTCTTCCTTTTGCTTATTAGTCTTTGCACCTCTCTCCTCTCCTCTGCATATACATCACTTTTCCTTCTCTCCACATCATTTATTCCTCTGCTTCCCATCCAGATTATATGTTTGCGTTTTCTGCCACTCCGCTGAATAAAATCATCAAATATTAAAGAGAATAGAATGCCCGAGTAGTCCCAACCATGTGAAAGTATATATATATATATATATATTTTGCATATATATCTCCTCTTTCTCTCCACATCATTCATTCCTCTACTTCCCATCCAAATTATATGCTTGTGTTTTCTACCACACTGCTGAATGAAATCATCAAATATTAAAGGGAATAGAATGCGCACGTAATCCCAACTATGTGAAAGTTTTGTGTATATACTGTATATATATAGATAGATAGATAGGTATACTGTACCACAATAATGTATTGCTCATTTCAGAAAATGTGTATCTGGTTTTTAAAAAAATTCTCTTGTAACTTAGAGATGGCACGGTGAAACAGAACACAGCCTTTTATATGTGGCTTGTTCCTCAACTGCAAAGGTGGCACAGCCTCTTTCCTACTCCACCTACCCACCTCAGCTGCTAGAGAGTGCATGGAAAACTAAAAGCATGTGAAGAATGCCCTTTACTGCTCAAAATTGCTGTATGTTTAACTGTATAAAAACCTTTATCTTAGGCTACCCAGGATAAATTTCATTAATTTACTAGTTTACTGGATGTTGTAGGTCATGGTGACCATCTTACAGTTACCTGTTATAGTGCTGCCTACTTCTTCATAAGGTGACTTTGCACTGAGACAATTGCATGGTTCCTGTAACCCAGAAAACCATTTATAACTGTGGGTGGAAACCAAATAGGAGGGTGGTGTGGAACATGCCGTGGTGCCCGTTATCAGTGGGTGGAGATGCATATGTGGTATTCATCCACGAACCAAACCTCTGTACTCTTCCTTGCACCTCTCTGTGGCAAAGCGATTTCCACTGGAAGGGAACATGAGTTCACTACACAGGATGGTTCTGCAGGAGCAGTTGGATGCATACAGTTGATGGTTCTGCTTGGACAGACATACCGGGGTTGCTCTATTACTAGTTTACGGGAAATATATTCATAGTAACCATCATCATCATCATCATCATCAGCTGTTGAGTGTCCACTGAAGGACTGGCCTAGCCCTGCCGAAGCAGGGACAATACGGCCAATGTATCTCTACCCAGTGGCTTAGTCTGTCTGGTAGAGACTGTATGTAGGGTGAAAAGTGCATGTGAGTGTAATTGTAATGTTGGAGTGGCTTTGGATGTGTGTGTAGTCTGTGAACCAAGTGTAATCGGTCCGCCTTATGCCGACTGGGTGCAGGCATACTAGTATGTGACACCGGTTCAACCACAGCACCCCTTATGTCTGTCAAAGCAGTAAGTGGCTCGGTGAAAGTCTCGCGAAGTTTTTACAACTCTGGCATGAGGCATCCACCAGCATGCGAGACTCACACTTTACTACTGTACCACAGAGGCTCTATTTTCATAGTAATACTGACCATAAATTGGGAGGTAGGCAGCCAGGCAAGCATTTTCTAGGTTAGCAGGAAATATGTAAAATGACACATTACCCTTCCTTTGCCTGTTGTTGCTGCCAATAGCTTAATATTGGCTTAGTGCAATGAAAAACTAATGATTATCGAGGTCAGACAAATATTTATATGCTTCATAGTGATGTCCAGATAATCATCTACTGTACTTTCATCATCAAAAAAATATATATGTTAGTGCACATTCTCTGTTCCTTTGCAGACCTGCCAGAGCTTATAGATGTTCCACAAATGCATTGATGAGTGTATTATTTTGTACTGTCGCCTTATCATAAATGCTTTAATAGCTTTGTTTGTATTCATTCATATCCCTTCTAGAAATGGTAGTACATAGAAATATACCAAAAATACAATGATGGGATTGTTTGCATTCTTTTGTACTCCTTTATGTTCTCTTCCTTTCAGAAATGTACTGAGAAATATTCCAGGTATACACTGATTGTTTTGTTTGCACTTCTTTTGTATCTTTTTCATTTCAGAAATCCACACATGCCAACCGGAAAATATCATGAGCAAGTGCGATGATGGGAAGTGTGTGCTCACGAAATATGTCTGTGACAGAGAGAATGACTGCGATGACAATTCTGATGAGAAAAATTGCAGTAAGTGTCGAGAAATATTGCAGCACGAGTAGAAGTTTTACAGAGTTGGTAATTTTTGCAGAGATTGAAAAACTTTGCAGTTTCAAAAATTTGCAGTGTTGGAAAATTTTGTAGGTACTTTTCCTTTCATTTATTGCTGAAAAATTTGCAGATTTAAAATAATGCACTCTGCCCAAAATGCTGTGAATATTTGCCGGTAATTTTTCTGTATTTTTTCAGACTGTGTTATAGCTTGGAACCAGTATATGCTTTTATATCCATTTTCCTCTCTCTAAAATTAATCTTTACACCTTTACTTCTTCCCCTCCCCCCTTCTCTCTCTCTCTCTCTCTCTCTCTCTCTTTCTCTCTCATTGTTTCATGTCTGCTCCTTTGTTTTTCCTCAGAGTTTCTTTTATCATTCTTTATCCTTTAAGCATTTCTATCTCCTCCCTCCTCCTCCTCCTTCTCCTCCTCCTCCTCATTATTATTACTATTATTATTATTATTATTATTATTATTATTATTATTATTATTATTATAATTATTACCTACTCCATCCTTATACCTCCACCCAGTCTATCGGAACTGTTGGTTCAGAATGGAATTTACATGTGACAATGGGGAGTGTGTGAGACCCATCAACATCTGCGATGGTGAAAATGATTGTGGGGATGGTAGCGATGAGAGGGACTGCAGTGAAGGTGAGTCTAGATACATTTTAAATGATTAAGATGATTATATAGATACAGATTGTCTTATTCATCATCATTATCATCATCATCACCATCCTCCTCCTCCTCATCATCATCATCATCGTCATCATCTACATCATCATCATCATCATCATCATCCCATAACATTCCACTGCAGGACATCAGGCCTCTCCCTGACATTTCCACTTATCCCTGTTTTTTGCCATTCCAGAACCTTAAGATCTTTAACGAATTTTCAACGTTCATCGCTTGCTCTTTGTATTTTTTTTTTTTTTTTTTTTTTGGGGGGGGGACCCTGTGTCTCCTGATATATTTATTTTTTATTTCAACACACCACCTAATTGCTGGTCCTGCTCTTGGTCTTTTTGAATCAGTTATTACCCAGTCTGTTGCTTTCCATGCCCATCTGTTGTTATGTCATCTACAAAGTGTGGTCATTATTAGAACAGGGAAAGAAATAGAGAGAGAGAGAGAATTTGATCTGCATTATTATATGCCCCATACCTATCGTTTGGATGTAAGCTTAGCACTTACAGTGGCACATAATAGGTCCAGTACCCGGACCATAATACTGTATACACGTACAGTAAACTCTCAATTATCTGTTATAATTCAGCCAAGCCCTACGCCAAATAACATGAAACAACGGATATTGCATATCCAGCTCAGCAGCAGTGTACTGGATATTGTGATTTTGTCCGTCTCAACCCTTCATCCTAAAAATTTTGCTGTGAGTAAAAGATGAAAACAAAGCATATAAAAACAATACATTAATGATGCAGTACAGTAATACAGTACAGTACTGTACACTGTGAACTGTTGTATGTACTCACCAAGTGTTGGCATTGATGGTGAGGCACATGGGGAGAAACGACACTGGGGGATTCAGCATTTGTAAACAGTACAGTACACAATACAGTATGGGTAGTTTAACAATCACAATCGTGCACCAGAGCATGAGGCCATTAACTTTGTAATACGATACTTTACAGTACCTCAAACTTAGGATGCCACAGAATTAGTCAGAGCACCAGGGTTTTGCAACCGCATGGTTGGAAGAGAGGAGAGCACAGAGACATCTTGATTCTACGACAACCACCAGCGAGAATGGGAGCACTGCGGTATTCTCAGCGGCTGGTGAACTGCTCCTGTGAGAGATTCTGATTGGCTGGTACGTAGTGGGCGTTTTCATTGGCTCCCAAGTTTCAGGATTTCCACTGCACCAGTTGCCTACATTTAATAAGCCAGTTGAGTTGCCACAACACCAAGTATTGCATTGGATCGCCGGTTATGTCCCTTTACAGTGCCAGATGTTGCATAATTTAGCTGGATATTGCATTAATAAAGTCAAGATAGCTGCAGTGGATATTGGATTGGGCCAGTTATTGCAACAATGGATAATTGAGAGTTTACTTGTGTATATATATATATATATATACAGTATATATATGTAAGAGCCTCTGTGGTACAGTGGTAGAGTGTGCGCTTCGTACACGGGTGAACCAGGGTTCGCGCCTCGCCAGGGTAATAAACTTTCGGAGTGTTCACCCGGCCACGTACTGCATTGGCGGACACAGGGGGTGTTGTGGTTGAACGAGTGTCGCCTACTATAAAGTATGCTTGCACCCAGTCAGCTTGCGTGGGCTGATTACACTTGGTTCACGGACTACACACACATCCAAAGCCACTCCAGCACTACAGTTACACTTACAAGCACTTCTCACCCTGCATACAATCTCTCCCAGACAACCTAAGCCACTTGGTAGAGATACATTGGCTGTATCGTCCCGACTTCAGTCGGGATAGGCTGGTCCTGCAGTGGATACTCAAAGGGCTGATGATGATGATGATGATATATATATATATATATATATATATATATATATATATATATATATATATATATATATTTATACTGTGTATATATATATATATATATATATATATATATATATACAATACTGTTTATATACACAGTACATATGCAGTATGTTGATTGTTGCCAGACAGTATTATTGTGTTTTCAAAGGACATTATAGCTGGGCTGTAAGGGTTAGAAATAATCTCAGTAACTCCCCCAATCTGGTATAGGGACAAAAAAAAAAAAAAAAAAAAAAAGTAT
Source organism: Coenobita brevimanus (assembly GCF_032717465.1). Taxonomy (NCBI): domain Eukaryota; kingdom Metazoa; phylum Arthropoda; class Malacostraca; order Decapoda; family Coenobitidae; genus Coenobita; species Coenobita brevimanus. The sequence continues at coordinate 34,165,041 of NC_137039.1, forward strand.
AAATGTAACATCAGTGCTTGTCCTGTACTATATGATGTTTTTTTTTTTTCTTTTTTTTCTCATGTTCTACTGGGGGTAATTGTGATAATGACGATAACTAAAGACTTGTAACAAAATATTATTTCTTTCCTTGTACTATTCTTTTTTTTTCTCTCCCTCTCCTTTCCATGTACTGCTTTCTCCTGATGTATATTATATCCTGATGTTTACTGACTTGGTGTGTGGATGTGGCAGCACAGCTGATTTCAAGTACTGCAAATCAGGCAAGAAAATTCATCGCCATTATTGGTGTGATGGCCTTCGCCACTGTTGGCCTACCGATGATGATATCGACGAAGCTGACTGTAAGTTTGTTGGTGTGATGTCATCAGCCATCTGCTGTTTAAACAACCATATTGATAAGACAGGTTTTTATGTGCTGGTTTGTAAGAGAATCAAGTTAGTCAGATATTGGTTTGATTAAATGCCAGGATGTTGAATTGTTGAGGTGTTGATGTGGTGCAGCCTCTATGGGTCAGTATACATATGTAATTTTATGTATGGCAGGGGTGGGGAACCTTTCTCCTATTAAGAGGCATTAGAATATTTTTAACATAATTCACGGGCAATACAAAATTATCAACTTAAAATCAACTGTAGCCCTGTACATAATTATATATATATATATATATATATATATATATATATATAGCTATATATATATATATATATATATATATATATATATATATATATATATATATATATACTGTATATATATATATATATATATATATATATATATATATATATATATATATACTGTATATATATATATATATATATATATATATATATATATATATATATATTCGTTTATGAGTTAATGAAATTACATTTATGAATTGCCTTGCGGGCCTGATCAAATGGTCTTGCGGGCCTTGTGCGGCCCAGAGGCCGGACGTTCCCCGCCCCGATGTACTGTATATCATTTACATTCGTTCATTCATCATCCAATCCTACGTTGCCCCATGAGGAGTGTAGGAGCCCGGGGCTAGTCAAGTTGATCCCGACATTTAAGATGAGAGTGACCAGCCTCACACATCCCTGAGTGGCATTACATGAGCAGTAAACCCCAACCCCCCCTTGGATATAAACCTACACAGACTTAATCCAATTGGAGCGCCGTAATTACCCACTAAACCACCAGGCGCCAAAATTTGGTTATTTGGTTACCACCTGGTGTAGTAAATGGTTTCCTGGTGTACAGGAAACCATTTGGCTTGTCTCTCTAGTAGAGTTACTCACAGGCAGAAGGAAGAGGAAAGAATGAAGGAAAGAAAGACTGAAGAGGGAGTATAAAGGTAATAATTGACATAGTTTGCATGAAAAACATTCAAGAGAATTAGATAAACTAGTGGAGAAGAGTTGCTGTGGAGCCTTTTAAGCCCACAAGAATATACAACATTAGGCTGGTTTTCAAATTTTCATATTTAATGCACTTCTTGCCCATCAGCCATATATGTAAGTAATTTTGTGGACTGTGTTAATATATGTATATTGATCTCCTCAGGTCCCAACCATTGTGAAAATGGATCTTTCACATGCAAATCAGGGCGATGTGTGAGTAAGGGCCTGAAGTGCGATGGACACTGCGACTGCCCAGACTGTGAGGATGAGCTTGCCTTAGACTGTAACAAAACCTACAGATCCTATTCAGGTGCCTTACAGATACTCTGCAGGGGAATGTATCGTATCCTATTGCGGGAACATAAAATAATATACAAATCAGACTCCGACTTGGTACGGGGATATGGTTCTGAATAGCTACTTACTTGCAATACAGTAAATTATGGCTCATAAATCATTGCTTGAAATCAAGTAAGCAGCCATATAAGGTTGCTTGCTAACAGTTTTAGGATATACAGTAACAGGGCAGTTCCATATAATCTTAAAATGTATGGGGACTGAAGGCTAGGTTGCCATTGCCCAAAACATTTATGGTTAGGTGATTATCCATTACACCTAGGCATCCTTCCCTCCACGGTGTTCCTGTTAACATTAATTTACTTTTACATACGAGTTTTTTAATACCTTTTTCTAGTTACTGATGCCAGTTTTTGCTTTATAATTCGGAGGAAAAATTAAGATGAATAAGTTATCAAGTTATTATTCCCTGTGTGTCAACAAGTGGGTTGGTGGAGGGTTAGTTCCCCTCCCCATAAAGCAAATAAGAGACAATTGGCCACTCTTTACGTTTTTATGGCATATCACTGGTGATAGATACAGTAGATAGATAGAAGTTATCATTGAAGTGAAATTTGTAAGTTATGTGCATGTAAAGTGCCAACATTGCTAGGAGCAAATGTTACTCCCATAGCATGAAATGTTTCGAGATTGGGTTTGCATTGTCAGTAAACAATGGTTAATGCTGGTACAGTATTGTATATGGGTTTTAATGAACAAACTTGGTAGCACACCAAACTTTAGTTTGTTGACATTGCCATTTCAAATTTCGTCCATGTTTGAGCATGGGGCCTGAGGCTAGGCTGCCCTTGGAAGCATCTGTTCATCATCATCATCATCCGGATCTCCTTTCCCACCCAAGGGCAGGATGAGGAGTAGCAGTGTCCAGACAGCCCGACTTTGCCCAATCCAATGGGCCAAACTTCCATTCACGCATCATTCAAGCCCCTGGAATCTGTTAAATAGTAAAAAAAAAAAGAAATAAAGTGAGATTTGTGAACTCAAACTGCGACACTTCTCCCTCTGTTGTGCTAATGGTTACCTGCAGTATGATGAACTAAGAGTGCATATACTGTACACAGTTTCGGTGGCTGGTGTGCACCTTCTGTCTATCTGTCTGTCTATAGCCAGACACCATAATCCCATAAGGGGTGGTCGTTTATCTTCTGAGTTATTGCTTTTATGGGGAGAGGCACTAGCCCTTTGTGAACCCACTTGTTGATTTTAGGGAACATGTGGGTTGGCTATATGGTTACCACCCACCATTGTAAGTGATTTCCTGACTTACAGGAAACCATTAGGCCTGTCACACAATGTAAAGCCACCTGGAAGGAAAGAAGAGTGACGTGAAAGATGGGAGAAATAGGGAAAGAGGAGGGCAGACACAGAAAAAGAATGATGAAGATGAAGGAAGAAGTAGGCAGCAGTACTTTAAGTCAGTGGATGATGCACCTTGCAGTCAAATGTTACAGTATGTTTATCTGGCATTTCTTTCAAAGTAACAGTAACATCAGTAACCTATCATTAATATTTTCTGCAGGCTGTGTAGCTTCAGCTTTCCAGCTATGTCTTTTGTCAGTTACCAGAATTAATACTGTGATGGTAACATTTGCTCAGTGGCTAGAATGAGCCAAGTATAGCTCAATACTCTTAGAGGTTGACTGATTCTCATAAAATTTTAAGTGTGCTGCAGTGACTGCTATTAAAAAAGTTATATATATATATATATATATCATCCATCCATCCATCATCCAATCCTACGTTGCCCCATGAGGAGCGTAGGAGCCCGGGGCTAGGCAGTTTGCCCTGACATTTAAGATGAGAGTGACCAGCCTCACTCATCCCTGAGTGGCATTACGTGAGCAGTAAACCCCAACCACCCCTCGGATATAAACCTTCACCGGCTCAATCCGATTGGAGCGCAATAATTACCCACTAAACCACCAGGCGCCAAAATTTGGTTATATGGTTGCCACCCAGCGTAGTAAATGGTTTCCTGGTGTACAGGAAACCATTTGGCTTGTTATTCAGTGTAGAGTCACCTACAGGCAGAAGGAAGAGGAAAGAATGAAGGAAGGAAAGACAGAAGAGGGAGTGTAAAGTCACCCGTAGGTAGAAGGACGAGGAAAGAATGAAGGAAAGTAGACAGATGGGGATGGAAGGGAAGAAGGATGGAGAAGAAGAAAGGGAAGACACCCGAGAGCAGCATTACATCGAGTGAGTGGATGGTGAGTGCCCCCACCTACCACTAATATACATATATATATACTGTATATATATATATATATATATATATATATATATATATATATATATATATATCATCATCATCATCATCATCATCATCATTATCATCATCTGGACCTCTTTTCCCACCCAAGGGCAGAGTGAGGCATAGCAATATCCAGACTGTACAAACTTACCCAATCCAATAGGCCACGCTTCCGTTCACTCATCATTCAAGCCCCTGGAATCCTGGCTCTACTGGATACGCCAAAAACATTCAGGATGAGGAGTATATATATATATATATATATATATATATATATATATATATATATATATATATATATACATACTATATATTTATTTATTTATTTATTTATATATATATAATAGCAGATAAAAGATAAAAAGTTTTTTTTTTTTTTTTAAATATTTCATGCTCTAAATTTTTTTTTGGCAAACCTGTGCAAACCTCTGCATCTTTATTGCATATGAACATATGAATACCTTCAACTGGAGAAACAGATAATACATGTAAAGTGTGTATAAATATCCTAAGAGAGTAAATTTTCTACTACTGTACAGTATGTGATAGAATTTGGGCTCCGCAATCTTGGAGAAAGATATATGGAACTGGCTGTGACTGTTTACTGTTACTCATTCTGTGAGCATTTTCTCCACTGTTACTCATTCCATGACCATTTTCTCCACCAGGTGTTGCAAAGTGTATACAGAATACCTCTGCTGCATGTTCAGTGCCACACAAATACCTAGAGAGTTTTAGCTGCATCAGGAAGGAGCATATCTGCGATGGTATTGAGCATTGCCGCTCAGCAGCGGGGGAATCTGAAGAATCTGGTTGCAATGGTATTGTTGAGGTTTGGTGTGATGGTAGTATGTGGTGTGATTTTGTTGTGTGGTGTGACTGGATAGAAGTGTAATGCTTCAGTGCCTGGTGATGTAGTGGTTAAGTTATATGGTGAAATTTGTGTGGCATGTTATTGGTATGCAGAGGTATGATGAGTTCTTGTGGTAAGCAGTGCTGTCCTGTGGTATGGTGATGTTGAGGGTATGATGTGATGATGTCTTGGGGTAAGTGGTGGTGTTATGAGGTATGGTGATGGTATCTTGGGGTAAGTGGTGGTGGTGGTATGTGGTATGGTGTTTCAGAGATGTATAGTGTGATGATACAGTATGTAGCAATGTTATATGATGTGAAACAGAGGTACTGTATGTGGTGTGATGGTCATTTGTCTTATGGATGTAGAAATGTGATATGAACCTCCTTTTTCATATAATTTACTTAAATAACGTCAGTTCTTCATGTGGGTGTATCTTCTTTTCAGAACTGCTGTTACACACTCTCCATTGTCTCTATAATTGTCAGTTTGGTAATTAACCATGCAAGCCCTAATACTGTAGTTATTTTTGTGAATGGAATAATTTCATGAACTTGTTTGTTAGCACCTGTCATTTGTATTATCATCATTAGTCATAGGCAAGCAGAAGTATTGTACAAGACACTTTCTCAGGTTGGGATATGCTTGTAATCTTTTACAGTTTGTTCAATACTTTGCAGAACCAACTTTTCCTGACCTGATTCAGCTTGTAGCACTACTCCATATATATCTTGTAGCCCATTTTGCATCTTTAATATGATTACACTAATGCATAACTCCTCTGATTATCAACAGAAAAGGAGTGCAGTGGATTCCTTTGTGCCGATGGTCATTGTATTTCTAAAGATCGCATATGTGATGGGGTCATGAATTGTTTGCATGGTGACGATGAAGTGAATTGTGGTGAGTACAAAGGTTTATATGAGCATTTGTGAAATATGCTTGTGATTTAAGAAATGTTTAGGGTCTGATGAAACTCTAACTAAATTTTAAGAGATATGCAGTAGTTAACAGTACCGTATAAGCTTTATTTGGGATGTTGAAATAATTGATGACTAGGCCATCTTCTGTGCCACAAACTAAGATGCCATAGTTTTGAAGATCATAGATTTCAGTTGAAGTGTAGTACAGTACTGTGTTTATGACATTTGCCACTGAGAACATGGTAGTTGGTGGCCACCATCCACTCACTAAATGTGGTGCTGCCAACTTCTGTCACCTTTATCATTCCATCTCTCTGTCTGCATTCCTCCCTTCCTGTTTCCTTCTTTCCTCCTGTAACTTTTTATTACTCTTCTTTCCACTTTCAGGTTGCTCAACACTGTGTGACAAGTCTAATAGTTTCTTGTAACCCAAGGAACCATTTACAGTGCAGAATGGTAACCATGTAACCAGATAATAGGACGGCATTTTGCCAGCTGTGGTGCCCGTGTAACTGGTCAGAGTGCTGCAAATGCAGCATTAATCCAGGAACAAAACCTTTACAATTTGTCCTGCATTACAAGGCACTGGCAGCCACAAGGGAACCTAAGTTCAGTACAGAGGACTGCCTTACATGGGACAACTCTGCTGCTTGCCTACAGTTAATGGGTCTGTTTGATCAGACAGACTGAGATTGATCAGCAGTAACAACAACCACTTTGAGTTGGTGGTAGGTGGGGATGCCTGTCTAGGTGGTAGGTTGGGATGCCCATCATCCAATCACTTGATGTGCTGCCTACTTCTTCGATAATAGCCTATCTTATTCTTTATCTATGTCTGTCCTCCTCGCTTCCTGTTTTTCACATCCTTCCTGTCACTATTTATTACTCCTCTTTCTGCTTCAGGTGGCACTACACTGGGTGACAAACCAAATGGTTTCCTGTAACTTAGGAAACCATGTACAATGCTGGATGGTAACCATATAGTCAAAAAATGGGGTAGCGTGGAACCTGCTCTGGTGCCCCTGTTAACTGGGTCAAGAGACACAGATGTGGTGTCCACCCTGGAAACAAAACTCCACACTAATCCCCTCACCTTGCTGTGGCAAGGCACTGTTAGCCACATGAGATCATTGGTTCACTGCACGAGACGGCCCCACAGGGGTGGTTGCTTGCCTGCTGATGGGTTTGCTTAATCAGACAGACTAGAGTAGCACAACAACAACAGCAACAACTTTGAGTTGAAGTTGTCATTGAAATTGCCAGTGTCACTTCTAATAATGATATTGTATATTTAATCATCATCATCATCCAGACCTCCTTTCCCACCCTTGGGCAGGGTGAGGAGTAGCAACATCCAGACAGCCAAAGTTTGCCCAGTTCAATGGGCCATGCTTCCATTCACTCACCATTCAAGCCCTTGAAATTCTGGCCCCATTAGATAGGCCAGAAAATTTCATCACATTCTGTAGCTTCACAAATACCTACAGCATCTGCTAGAGCCAACACGAACATTGTCATGTTGAAATGGGGTGCCAAATCCCTGGTTAGGCACTTTGCACAAAATTCACCCAGCCAGCCCAGTCTCTTGTCAGTTCCTTAGCCTCACCAACTTCCATACCTCTCTTCCTCACACACTCATCCACCAAATCCCTCCACCTTCTCCTTAGTCTACCTTGCCTCCTCCCTCCTTCAAATTTGCTCAGATATACTTTTTTCACCACTCTGTTGTCATCCATTCTCTCCACATGACCAAACCAACTCGGTACACTCTCTTCGATTCTGGTGTCCACAAACTTCACTCCGCATCTTTCACGAATCATATTATTCCATATCCTATCCACTCTCTCTACCCTACACACATTCCTTAGCAGTCGTATGTCCACTGCTCTTACTCTTGACTTTTCATTTTCATGCCACACTGTAGTCTCACATTCATATGTTAAAGCTGGCACTAACACTCCTTCATGTAAGCCTCGCATAGCTGCAACACTCAAGCCTCTGTTCCATGTCAGGGTCTTCATAGTACCAGGCACATTCCTTCCCGGTGTCTCTCTACTCTCCACTTCTTTTGCACATTTTCCTCTCTTTTTCTGTCACTGTACTGAGGTATTTGAAATCTCTCACCAAATCCAGTCTCTCTCCATTCACACTGGGAGTCACCTTCTCTCTCAAGAACCATCACTTTACTGTGTTCAGCATTTACCTTCAAGGCACGACACTCACACACATCAGCAAAACTCTGCACTAGCCTACCAAGTTCCTGTCCTGTACTTGCAAGCAGAACTGCATCATCAGCATACAACAAATTTGAGATATTCCATCAATCGCCAATTATTACCAACGCCATCCCTCTCTCCATTGCTCGTGTTTTTACTTCACTCATCACCCTATCCATATATATATATATTGAACAACCATTGGGATATCACACAACTTTGTTGCACACCCACACCAATCGTGAACCATTCACTTAGATACCCACTAACCCTTACACATGCTTCACTACCATCATAAAAACTCTTGACGGCACCTAGCAGCTTATCATCTACACCATACATGTGCAGAACTTTCCACAATCCTTCTCTGTCCACTTTGTCATATGCTTTTTCCAGATCCATGAATGCCATAAACACCTTATGGTCCTTCTCACAAGCCTTCTCTACTATCTGTCTCACTGCAAATATTTGATCCACTCTTCCTCTGCCACTCCTAAAGCCACTCTGTTTATTGATCACTAGGACTTCTGATATCTCTCCTACTTTTCCATATACCTTCCCTACCACATTCAGTAAACTTATGCCATGAAAATTCTTGCACTCATTTCGTTCACCTTTATTTTTGCACAGGGGTACAATTAGAGCCCTTTTCCATTCTGCAGGTACAGTTTCACTTATCCATACCTTCTTACATATCTCAACAAGCACTTCATTCCACTCTCTCCACTACGCTTAAGCATCTCTGCATACATCTCATCAACCCCAGCTGCTTTCTCATTTTTCAGCCACTTCACAGCACTCTTCACCTGTGCGAGTGTCACGTCTCCTGATACTGCATTCCTTCTCTGCATCCCCCCCCCAAAACCAATCATGTTTACAGCTGTTCTGCTTTCTCTACACCCATTCATCAGGCTTTCAAAATATGCCTTCCATCTGTTCCTTACTTCATCCCCATGGGTTAATAATCTTCCACCTACATCCTTCACACCATCATATTTCTTTCCACTTTCATTTGTTCATTTCCACACCTCTTTCCAGAATTAATATGTTGCAGTAAGAGATATAGTGCATTAGTCCTATTCCATTCCTGCAGTTTTTATACACCTATTGTTCTAGTAAATTAAGGTGTTCCAGCCAGATGTGGCTCATAAGAGTCTATTTCATGGGGATGGTTGGGGTTTGTTGCTTAGGTAATGCTGGTCAGAGGTAAGCAACTGTTCTCTCACCTTAAATATCAGGGCTGAGTAGCCTATCCTGGGCCTTTGAGGGACTGGGTGATGGATGGAAATACAGTAGTCGTGGCAGTACACATTTCAGTATACAGGTAGTTGAAATGTTTTATAACATTTTCAGATGTGAGTGAGGAACTAGAAGGGAGAAAACAAAAAACAAACCAAAAAAAAAAAAATCCTGGTTTACCTCTTTAAGGTGTATGGGCCTGAGACAGTGCAAGTTTTCCTGCTTCAGTAGCAATATACAATTTAAAGAAAAACTCCAGCTACCTCTTGAGGACTGAAACTGATGGCTGGAAGCCTCCAGATATCTCATTTTATTGTTGTAGGATTTTGGGAGCTTCATTGTCCACCATGTAATAGAACCAGTGACATAAGAGAGTGAAAAAGAAGAAAAAAAAAGACTTCCTTCTCCTGATCAAATAGTCTTTATCCAGATCTTCTCATCTTATAGTAGCATGGAAGTTGGTTTCATAGGTATCTTTATAAATCAGTAGCTGAACAGATCATATGTTGACAGATTGTAATTTATTAGTGTGCCTTGTATTTTTGTGTCTTAAAAGGTGTAAACTACAATTTCCAGTCATTTACAATTTGCAATACCTTCACCCACCATTTATTTAGATTTATATGTCTGCCTTGTAGCATCCCTTTACCTTTCATTGATGTGGACTTATCAAGGCTAAATAGAGTACCATAAGATTTCATTTTTACAGAATGGCTGGAGACGTTACTCATTTCAGTAAACTGGAATTGTTTGGTAAAATTATGACCGTATTTTCTGTTTGCAATGATATTATATTTGAATTATTTATCAAGCCATCCATCATCAATCCTATGTTCCCCCTATGAGGAGCATAGGAGCCTGGGGCTATGCAAATTGGTCCTGACATTTATGATGAGAGTGACCAGCCTCACTCATCCCTGAGTGACATTACATGAGCAATATACCCCAACCACCCGTTGGATATAAACCTTCACTGACTCAGTTTGATTGGAGTGCCGTAATTACCCGCTAAATCACCAGGTGCCATAAATTGGTTATATGGTTACCACCCAGCATAGTAAATGGTTTCCTGGTGTACAGGAAACCATTTGACTTGTCAGTCAGGGTAGAGTCACCCATAGGCAGAAGGAAGAGGAAAAAATGAAGGAGAGAAAGACAGAAGAGGGAGTGTAAAGTCACCCATAGGCAGAAGGACAAGGAAAGAATGAAGGAGAGAAAGACAGAAGAGGAAGCGTAAAGTCACCCATAGGCAGAAGGACAAGGAAAGAATGAAGTACAGAAAGACAGAAGAGGAAGGAAGGAAAGAAAGGAGGAGAGGAAAGGACAGACACCCGAGAGCAGTGCTACATTGGGTGAGTGGATGGTGAGTGCCCCCACCTACACTGCTTTATTTCAGTGAATCAGGGATTTTTAGCATTCACCGCAGTTTAACATATCATCTGGCACTTAAGTAGAGGTAAAGGTAATATGGGGACTTATGCGGCACTAAACCTCAGTGCTCGTGTCCTTAACATAGACTTTGGGTCTGCGTTGAGTTACTCACTCATTATCCTGGGATATAATGCCACTGCATCATCCAGGTTACCACAGTTATTACTCCTAGATGTTTCACAAGGTACTTATTTTACCAACTCAGAAAGGTGGATGGATGCTAGAGTCAATGCGGCACCATCTGCCAGCATCAGAATTTGAATCATGGCACTAAAAAGCCAGCAGCTATATTTAACTAAGAACACGGATCACTCGGCAGCTGCAGTAGTTTCATTATCCTCTTTAATTTATATATGGTGCCTACTTCTTCCTTCACCTTTATCACTCTTTTCTGTTTCTGCCCTCCTCTCTTCCTGCTTCACACATCTTTTCTGCCACTTTTTACTACTCTTCTTTCCTCATCAGGTGGCTTTACGTTGAGTGACATGCCTAATGGTTTCCTGTAAGCCAAGAACCCATTTACATCACTGTTTGGTAACCATACAGTATAACTAACCCACACATGTTCCCTATCTGACATCAGTTGGGTTGGCAGTGGGATAGTGCCCCTCCCTGTAAAACAGCTAACTCAATGACAAGTGGTCACCCCTTATAGGATTATGGCATCTGGCTATAAATAGATAGATAGACTTCATTTAGCCATTGAATTGTAGGAAAATCATTAATGGACTTCCAAATAGTACCATGAAAGATACACACCTTGATGATAATTTCATTTCTACTGTAAATGGCTGGTCATCTACAGCCCCTAGTCTTTTCTTGGTCAGATGTTTCCCTTTCAGGACCATCCTGACTCAACCACCCTTCCAAGAAGTTGCATAATTAAGTGTCTTATCCATTTGTAGCTATCATGAACTGATATGGACTGTTTTCTATAATTTTTCATTTTAATATAACTCTTACATAATAATTATCTAAAAGTAAGGCAGTATTCTGATGTAATACTATTTAGTGAGTTTGTATTCAGTTTCCCTTGCATCCAGATGATGTAAACATATTTTCTTGCTGGTTGTTAGGGAATTTTTTTTTTTTCAGTGAGTGAGGCACTGATGGTGGATGGTGGAGATAATAAATTCTTTGTTTTTAAATCCATAATTAACAAAATATTTCAGTATTTAAGCAAAATGTTTGTACAGCTATTCACCACACATTTATTTATTTATTTTTTTTTGTGAGGGTATGGTCAGTAACAGGCATTTGCTTTGGTGGATTTTGAGGTTACAGTGCAATTCTCCAAATCCAAAACAGTTTTGTTCAAGAAGCTTTTGGAAAATTGAATTGTTTTGGAACTGCCTCATTACCAACAGTTGTATGTCTAGATGCCTACCTAACTGGCATTTCCTTTATCATTCACTGTGTCCAGGCTCAAATTTATTATCCCACAGTCATGGTCTTGATTGTTCAGGTGTGAAATTGTAGCAGTAACTGATTTTTTTTTTTTTTTTTTTTTTTTTTTTTACCCGACAGAATTGTAAAGCAAAAAATTTTGAAATCAATCTTATGGTTTAAGTGAGTCCAGCTTGAGTTAGCTTCAGTTACTGCAGTCAGCTATAGCACTTTTTCAATACAGCAGTGACCCTGGAAATTAAATCGGGAATTTTTTTGTAGTAAGTACGTTATTTAACAGTTTTTCAGTAAACTGGTTCTCACGCTTCTTTTTTTAAAAACTGGTATTTTTAGAAATATGGAATTCAGCTTTTGGAGATTGCACTGTAGTAGTTGCTAGTTCAGATCACAACATTTTATTATTCCAGTGTCAGTAAAACTCCATTTTCAGCAAAACCCCTGCCATGCTGCAGACCTCATATGAGGCACAGTGACTGCACGGGTCGTGCTGCAAGTCTCATGAGTGTGGGGTACGCTTTACATTGGTTATAAAGTGAAGACTCAGGAGAGGTAAACCACCTTATAAAGAATCAGCCCAGCAGGGGATAAAAATGGAATTTCACATGGCCAACACCATTGTATTCAACTCAGAGAAGTCCTAGCAGTCAAAGGAGTACGAGTAATTATCATCATTGTTACTCACCCGTTGCCTTTCTCTTCCTTTTAGTCCAGGAGGAGTGTAAAGAGGGGCAGTGGCGGTGTGAGAGTGGCGTGCAATGTATCAACTTGACCAAGAAATGTGATTCGAAATATGACTGTTTGGATAGATCAGATGAGATGGATTGTGGTAAGTCAGTTCTCACACTTTGACATATAGTTATTCAGTGATTAGTTGTATTATTGCATTTTTATTTATTATTTTATTTTTTTATAATTGCTTGTGATTTGAACCATTTTGTGGGGGAGAGGAGGGAAAAGGGAGATGAGAGTAACTGAAACATAAATTGGTGCATTATAATGATAATAATCACCCTTATATCTAGTTTGCAATACTGTAGTTGTTGCAAGATTAATTTCATGTACAGTATAATATTTTGTGTCGTCATGATAGCCTCTGATATGAAACAGGGGGTTCTGTTGGTGGCAGCTGCAAGAGGATTCCATGAAGAAATTTGCTCGTGCTATCCACATTAACATATTGGTGTGAGACTCTGATAGGGTGAGAAAATGAAAAGTTAGGAGTCAGAACAGCATATATAGATGGGGCTATTTAGCATGTGTGTGTAATATGGAGAATGGATGAGATAGGAAATAATGTGATTTATGAAAGATGTAGAATATGGAAGTTTTTTTTATGCAAGGAAAGGGGCAACCTTAGGATTGGATGATGGATGGATGGATGAAGGAGGAACCAATGGCTAGGAGCCTGCACATTGTTCCCTCCAAGAAAAAACAAAAACAAAATCACAGAGAGCCTAATTCAAGATAAAAGAGTGTGTGGACATTAGAAGAGTATGTGCCTAGATGGTCTGATCTGTGGAGAGAATAGTATAAATAGTGAAGTGTGTGTACTATATGTGAATGAGAGTGAAGGTGAGAGAATGCATGTTAGGCCAAGAAGAAAGTGGATAGATACAGGACGTGAATGTATGAGAAAGCAGGAGGTGAAGGTTGAAGAGGCTAGGGAAATGATAATGAATTGAGCTGGTTGGATTAATTTTGTGCTGAGCAATGGATGACACTTTTTTTTTTTTTTTAGGTAGTCCTCAGAGTGACTGTGTAGTAGGTAATATGAAGTGCGTATTTATGGATGGTAATGCCTATGAGGTGGAGTCAGGATGTTGGGGGCTTGAATGGTAAGACAATGAAGGAATGTGTGACCTATTTCATTTTTCATGCTGTTGATTAGTTCTTTCTCTAGAATTCGTATCATATCTTTATAAAAGGCTCCAACATGCTTGCATGTGTCAGCCTTGGTCACCTAATGGTGGCTGTCCATGCTGCATGATCCCTAGCAGCCTCCCTGTTCAGTCCTTCGTCTCAGAGTTCTATGTTTTTTATTCCTTCTTGCTTTCAGGACTTTACCTCACGCACCTTTGGGTGGAAAAATAAAAGGCAGGATAGTAATGATGATTATAATGTGTGTGTGTGTGTGTGTCTGCTCAGGATTTGGGGAACTTCAATGGTGAGTTAATGAATGTGGGGTCCCATTTCATTATGCATACTGTTGAATAGTTCCTTTTTCCTCTCCCTCCTTTTTTTTCTTGTTTTCTGAACTCTGTTGCACTCCATCTTTTACCAAACAAAACAAAACAAAAAAATCAGAATGAGATGTGTCTTGCTAGATAGTAAGTACCTGCAGACCTGAGAGGTGGTTACCATACATGTGAGAGTGAGGTACAGGGGCATCTTATCCAGTAGGAAAAGAGGATAAAAAGTACAAAAGGGGCCCTCAGATATACTGTACATTGTGGCAACTTTGGGAGAATGAATATTATACATATGGGCATTGGAGAGGGTTTTCATTTGATTAATTTTAAATATTGCTGGCTGTTGCAGCCAGTTCAATCCTACTGTGTATGCCTATAAGGTGGAGTCAGGATTGCAAGGGCTTGTATGATGAGTGAATGAGTGTGTGGCCCATTCATTTGGACAGACTTTGGTTAGAGGATCCTATATTTTTTTTTTCTTTCTCTAGCTCTCTGGACCCTACCTCATCCCATCCAGGGGTGAGAAAATAGGTATGGATGATTATGATGATGATGATGATGATGACGTAGATGATGATACATAGCCACGTTACTAAACTATGCATAATGTGTTCTGAATCAGATATGCTATGGAATCTTGACTTTATAGATATACTCTACATATTTGCTAGGCAGAAAATGTGAAAGTTATCTGTTTAAATGGAGGTAAAATATACCCTATTATTTATTCAGCAAAACTATAATTTTTTCAGAAAGATTTTTTGTACCATCAAGCAAACCTAAATACAGTAAGAGGCAGCAGTTATTTGTTTTCTACTTTTTTCTTTATGCTGTACCTTTTGATTAACATAGATTTTTTTTTTTTTTTTTTTTTTTCTCACTGATTGCCCTCGCTCTTCCACTCATTGCTTTCCTTTTTCCTCTGATTGCCCTCAATGTTCCACTGATTTTACATCTCCTTTTTCCTCTGATTGCTTTCCACTGATTGCCCTTCCTTTTCCACTGATTGACTTCTCCCTTTTCCACTGATTGCCCTCCCTTTTTCACCTAATGCCTTCTCCCTCTTCCACCGATTGCTTTCTCCCTTTTCCACTGATTGCCCTCCCTTTTCTACTGATTGCTTTACTTTTTCTGCTGAGTGCCTCCTTCCCTTTTCCACTGAGTAGACCCCCTTTTTTGTCACTGATTGCCCTTTTCTTCACTGAGTACCCTTTTCTTCACTGATTACCCCTCCTGTTTCCACAGATCACCCTTTCTTTTCCACTGGTTGCTCATCCTTTTCCGTTGATTGTCCTTTCTTTTCCACTGATTCTTTTATCCACTGCTTGTTCTCAGTTTTCCACTGATTACCCTTCCTTTTTTCTCTGCCTTCCTTTTTCCTCTGATAGCCGGCCTTTCTTTTAGGCCCCTGTTTTACTCCAATTGCTGTCACTCTTTTTTTTTTTTTTTTTCCCTGACTGCTCCTCCTATTTCCTCTGATTTCCCCTCATAATTTCTCTCATTTCTCTCTCTTTTTCCTCTGATTTCTCTCATTTGATTGTCATACTCTCTTGCCTTTCAGAGAAACACAAATGCAGTGCTGACCAGGTGAAATGTGAGAGTGGACAGTGCATAAAGAGAGAATATTGGTGCAACCATGTTAAAGACTGCATAGATGGATCAGACGAGGATGAGATAAACTGCAGTGAGTACAATGGGAGGAAGGATAAAATAAGTACAATATCCTACTGTAATTACAGGTTAAATATGCCCTTTCCTGATATTCCTTCTTCTTCTTCTTCTTTTTTTTTTTTTTTCCAATTAGCTGCTTCATTCAGATGTGTTTTTTATTCTTACTACCTGTTTCACCTCTTCATTCCACCATGCTGTTCCTTGCACCCCATTTTGTTTTCTCTTCACCCCACACACCACCTCACATGCTGCACAGATTGCTTCTGTGAATGTCTTGCACACACCTTGTACGTCTCCCATCTGCTTCAATCCTTTACAGGATTAAGGCGTCTAGCAGTAGATAGATATATATATATATATATATATATATATATATATATATATATATATATATATATTTGTCTATCTCTCTATAGTGTATATATATATATATATATATATATTTGTCTATCTATCTGTATATATATATATATATATATATATCATCCATCATCCATCATTTAATCCTACGTTGCCCCATGAGGAGTGTAGGAGCCTGGGGCTAGGAAAGTTGGTCCTGACATTTAAGATGAGAGTGACCAACCTCACTCATCCTTGAGTGGCATTACGTGAGCAATAAACCCCAACCATCCCTTGGATATAAACCTTCACCTGCTCAATCCGATTGGAGCACCTTTATTACCCACGAAACCTCCAGGAGCCAAAATTTGGTTAGATGGTTACCACCCAGCATAGTAAATGGTTTCCTGGTGTACGGGAAACCATTTGGCTTGTCACTCAGTGTAGAGTCACCCACAGGCAGAAGGAAGAGGAAAGAACAAAGGAAAGAAAGACACAAGAGGGAGTGTAAAGTCACCCGCAGGCAGAAGAAACAGAAAAGAATGAAGTAAAGAAAGACAGAAGAGGATGGATGGAAAGAAGGATGGAGGAGAGGCAAGGGCAGACACCTGAGAGCAGCACTACATCAAGTGAGTTGATGGTGAGTGCCCCCACCTACCACATAATATATATATATATATATATATGTTTATACGCCATACCCCGGTTTAACAGTCTAATCGGTTAGGTAAAACCCCATCGTTAGGCGGGGTATCATATATCGTGTTACTTTTAACGTGTATTTCAATGTGGACCGTTTACCAGCCATGGGTTTCCCCCCAAACCAAGCCCAAAACCTAAAACAGGTTTAAAGGCAATCTAAATGGCCTAACAGCTGTCAAGGAAGCTAGCCTAAGCCTAACACCTGTAAATAACTCACTTAAACCAGCAAATCAAATCTGAAAATCGTCTTATATAAGTCTTGAAATTATCAAGCTTGGTAAACTGTACCCCAGAATGACAATGTTCACCCCACCTGTGGCTGAAACACATTAATCAGAGTCTTCAAACTGTTTATAAGTCAACCTAAACACACAAGTTTAGTCTAAAATGTCATCAAAATTGGTAAGAAAAATCAAAACCCATCATTAAACCAGGGTTTGGCCATTGTTAGGTGGGGTATGGTGCAATTTCTACCCCCATCATTAAGCTGGGGTATCGCATCTAGGGGTATTGTATATCGAGGTATTACTGTATATATATTAATAAACGTACACACACACACACACACACATATATATATATATATATATATATATATATAGTGCAACTCTATTTTCTCCATCAGTGGAAAGCTACGCCAAAGAGTGTGAGCAAGAGGAGGTATTCCAATGTGCAGATGGCAAGCAGTGTATACCTCTGGAATACCATTGCATGATTGTCAGTGGATCTGGCTGTGTTGATGAATCTCACCTTATGAACTGTAGTAAGTACGTAAATGATTCATACATTATAAATACACTGGATAATACAGCTCATTAGTAGATTCTTTCCCTGATATGAATCTGGCGAGTTCATTTCATTACAGGAGGTTTCTTCATAATTGTATAAAAGTCTCTAGTCATAAGAATAAAGGTTAAAAGTGAAGTCAGTATAGAATAAAGTTTAAAAGTGAAGTCAAGACATTAGAACAAATCTCCACTTAGCCCAAGTAACACACAGTTCCAAGTTGGCAAAGTGTGGATTAGTAAAGAAATCTTGAGGTGTGTGGAGTGTGAGTAAGTGAAAATATGAGTGCTTGCATGAGCATGTGTAAATGAATATACAAAGATACAGAAATGTGTGCAGGAAAGCTCAATGTGTCTGTCATATGCTGTGCCAAATTTGATTATCAAGAGCAGCACAATGGGTGCTGTGAACAGAGCCTGTGAAGGTTTTTGTTTTATTCAGTATTCTGTTTAATACTAATAAGATTATTTGGTTTTGCAACCCCTTTTCTCCACTATATGATCCACAAACATTATGGAATCTGTGGCTTGGTTAGAAGTTTCATATATCTATTTCTTTACATTTTGGTTTGATGTATGGCCAACTGATGCTTCATGACATACAGCAAACAATGAATTCATTTTGTCAAGAAAATAAATACCCTTATACAGTATTAACCAAAAACATATAAATCTGTCAGTTTGTTAACTGTATTACATATGTAGATCTGGAAAAACCATATGCTAAGATGATTTGGGGAAAGTTTATGAAAGTTTTTTGTGCATGGTGTAGATGGAAAACTACTTAATGCTGTGAAAAGATTTATTGAAAGTGGAGCATATTTAAAACTAGGTGGATGTCTAAATGAGTAACTGAGTATCAGTGTTGGACAGAAATAATGATGTGGGATGTCCCCAAGACTATTCAGTTTGTTTTGTTTGTAAAGGCTCCACCGCACTTTCATGCATCAGCCTTGGTCATCTAATAGTGGTTCACCTTGCTGTTCATTCTCTAGGTGCCTCGTTCTTCAGTCTCTTTATTCCTGAGCCCACACAGTATGACCTTGCCTTAAGTCTTTTTCGCATTACTTTTCGCAAATCTGTGGTCA
This sequence comes from Coenobita brevimanus, assembly GCF_032717465.1. NCBI lineage: Eukaryota > Metazoa > Arthropoda > Malacostraca > Decapoda > Coenobitidae > Coenobita > Coenobita brevimanus. The sequence continues at coordinate 34,183,881 of NC_137039.1, forward strand.
CTGTTCATGCCTCTGATGATTATCTCTGTCCAGCATCCTCTTCTTTGGGAGTAGGGAAGGAGCTAAGTGATATGTGGAAACTGGACAGCAGATCTACAGCTCTATATATGTGGCACCTTATCAAGGTGTCCCTCCCCAGTATGAAGTGATAAAGTTTGAACTGAGGGTTGTCACTTACCCAGAGTGAACAAGTTTTAACTATGAGTAAAAGGGTTAGTGACCTAAATTGACCTGTGAGGTACATTGTCCTCTTTCATTCTTCTAACCTTTTCATTATTATCAGTCTGTCATAAGCTGAAACCAGTACAAATAACTTTTGGCAGGAAGAATGCAGTGATCCCTTGGTTACTGCCGATAATTGTTACCAAACATGTTGCATGATAACAAAATTGTGCAATAATAAATACTGTGGTAAGAATATCTGACCCACATCATTGAATGTACATGGCCCTGAGGGAGGTGTATTTACTGCCTTTTCATCCTCCTGCATCAGGGGGAAGAAGGGAAGAGGCTAGAGTGGTTGCAGGACAGGGGCTCAGTTGAAATAAGAACTGAATATATTGAGAGCAAGAAGCATGTAAAGAGACCAGTGAAGAGGAAAAAGAAGGAGGTAAATGATGATCTTGGAAGAAAAATTAATGCAAATTACTCTGAGGATGGGAAGTTATTCTGGAAAGAGGTGCAGAAATGTAGAAGTGACAGCGGAGAGAAATGTGAAAGTGTGAAGGATGTACGTGATAGATTATTATTAACCCATGGGGATGAAGTAAGGACCAGATGGAATGAATATTTTGAAAGCCTGATGAATGGGAATAGAGAGAGCAGAGCCACTGTAAACGTGATTGGTTTTGGGGGTGTGCAGAGAAGGAATGCAGTTATAGGAAACGTGACACTTGCACAGATGAAGAATGCTGTGAAGCAGCTGAAAAATAGGAAGGCAGCTGGGGTTGATGAGGTGTATGCAGAGATGATCGAGTGTAGTGGAGAGAGCGGAATGAAGTGCTTGTTGGAGATATGTAAGAAGGCGTGGATGAGTGAAACTATGCCAGCAGAGTGGAAAAGGGCTCTGATTGTACCAGTTTACCAAAATAAAGATGAGCGAAGTGAGTGCAAGAATTATCGTGGCATAAGTTTATTGAGTGTGGTAGGGAAGGTATAGGGAAGAATTATTACAGAAAAAATAAGAGGGATATGAGAAGTCCTTGTGAGTGATGAACAGAGTGGCTTTAGGAGTGGCAGAAGATGTGTGGATCAAATATTTACAGTGAGACAGACAGACTGGAAAAGGCCTGTGAGAAGAGCTATAGGGTGTTTATGGCATTCATGGATCTGGAAAAAGCATATGACAAAGCAGACAGAGAAGGATTGTGAAAGGTTTTGCACATGTACGATGAAGATGGTAAGCTGCTAGGTGCCGTCAAAAGTTTTTATGATGGTAGTGAAGCATGTGTAAGGGTAAATGGGCATCTAAGTGAATGGTTCATGATTGGTGTGGGTGTGCGACAAGGTTGTGTGATGTCCCTGTGGTTGTTCAGTGTGTGTGTGTATATATATATATATATATATATATATATATGGATGGGGTGATGAGATAAGTAAAAACACATGTAATGGAGATGGGGATGGCATTGGCAATGATTGGTGGTGGATGGAATATCTCAAATTTGTTGTATGCTGATGGTGCTGTACTACTTGCAAATACCAGACAAGAACATGGTAGACTAGCACAGAGTTTTGCTGATGTCTGTGAGCGTTGTGCCTTGACAGTAAATGTAGAAATGAGTAAAGTCATGGTTATTGAGAGAGAAGGCGACTCCCAGTGTGATGTTACAGTGAATGGAGAGACTGGAAATGATAAGAGTTCAAATACCTGGGTACAGTAATAGAAGAGAGAGGAAAATGTGCAAAAGAAGTGGAAATTAGAGTGAAACAAGGAAGGAAAGTAGCTGGTGCAGTGATGGTCTTGATAAGAAACAGAGGCTTGAGTGTTGCAGCTGCACGAGGCATACATGAAGGAGTGTTAGTGCCAACTTTATGTTAAGGATGTGAGACTGTGGTGTGACATGAAAATGAAAAGTCAAGAGTGAGAGCAGTGGAGATGGGACTGCTGAGGAATGTATGTGGAGAACAGAGAGTGAATAGGATATGAAATAATGTGATTCGTGAAAGATGGGGAGTGAGGAAGTCTGTGGACATCAGAATTGAAGAAAGTGTCCAGTACTGAGATGGTATGGTCATGTGGAGAGACTGGAGAACAGTAGAGTAGTGAAAAAGGTATATCTGAGCGAATTTGAAGAAGGGAGGAGGCTAGTTAGGCCAAGGAAAAGGTGGAGGGATATAGTGGATGAGTGTGTGAGGAAGAGAAGTTTGGAAGTCAGTGAGGCTAGGGGACTGACAAGAGATCAAGCAGACTGGATGAATATTGTAAAGAGAAGCACTTGATCAGGGATTTGGCACCCTTTTTTAACGTGACAGCATCTGGCTTGACTCTTGGAAACATTTATGTGAAGCAATAGTATGTTGTGAATGTTTTTGGCATATCAGATAGAGCCAGAATTCCGGGGTCTTAAATGGTGAGTGAATGGAAGCCATTAGATTGGGCAAATTTGGGCTGTCTGGACGTTGCTACTCCTCACCCTGCCTTAGGGTGGGAAAGGAGGTCCGGATGATGATGATGATGATGATGATGATATATATATAAAATAACCAAATACATATTTTAATTGTAAAGGGATAGGTGTTTAATAAAAATACAGGTATTTGAATTTTTCTTTTATATATATATATATTTTTGTTATGCCAGTACAATTATGTTAGTGGTTTATATCTGAGATACAAGGAATGTTCTTGAAATTAAGTGTTATGCCTTAGGATTAGGCTTTTGTTTATATTTGAAGATGAGGAAAATTCTTGGAATGTTTACATGTCTGTTTTGTTTACTTTCTTTCTTACTGTAGTAATTATTTCTTGTCATTATTGTTACTGTATTTTGTTAATTTAAGTATATTATTGTGTTAGAAAAGTGAGTTCTCTACTAGGCTCTAGAATATTCTGGACTGTGCTAGTTGAGGGAACTGAGAGGATGGAGTGGGTATTTAAAGAGTACCATCCCACATCCAAGATGAATAAGAGTTTGCTCAATTTGCCAGAGAGTAACGGACAGAGTGATTTGTGTGCATAGCAGCAAATTTAGCGAGCCAGAGAGTAGCAGACTGGTAATTTGTGTGTGATAGTGAGTCAGTGGCAGTTAGCCAGTCAGACAGTGAGAGTCAGAGTTGGTAACTAATAGTCAGTGAACAGTCAGCGGGTCAGTCAGTGAGTCAGTAGTGGATGGTCAGTGATAGAGGGAGTCAGTGACAGAGCTGTGAGGAAGATTAAGACTTTAATGTTGGGTGTGGAAAGTGAGAGGTGTGAACATCAAGGAAACGGTTGCAAGAGGTAGACCAAAGACCTGAGACAAGGTCATAGAGTGTGACCTCAGGGATAAGGAACTGAATGGGGAGGCTGCCAGAGAGAAAACAGCATGGTGAGCCACCATTAGATGACCAAGACTGATGCATTCAAGCATGTTGGAGCCATATAAACAATGTGGTATGAAAGGATTCATGATTGTTAGGCTTTTTTTGGTGGAGTCAGGATTCCAGGGCATTCTGTTGGAAGTTAACCCACAATCTTACTTTCATACTTTCCTTGTTTCTGGATCTGACTTCACTCCACATTTAAGTGGGAAGAAGGGTCATGATGATGACGATGATGATGATGACGGCTGCGGTAGCGGCAACGGCAGCAGCAATGAAAACTATGACAGTGATGATGATCATGATGATATGATGATGATGAATTACTCTTTCATTTTAACCTTGTGGGGTAGTGGTTCAGAACATCATTTAGTGATGGACATGTGTGCATCTACAGTCCTTTTTTTTTTTTTTTTTTTTTTTTAATAGGATGTCACAAGGCTGTGGGCTGGTCATTTTCTCTTTCATGTTTTGGAATTTGGTAGCCCAGCCTCAGATGAATGTTATAAAGGGGATAATATGAGACTGGCCATTACTCTTATAAATGTTACTCTCATTACACCTGTGCAACTCTAGAAAATAGCAACTCTCTTACTTTTATTTATTGGTATATATATATATATATACATATATATGTTTATATTATATTTTTTATCATCATGTGCCCACAAAGCCTTTAAGCTGTACAGGGAATCAGTTTGACTGATGGTTCATGTTCATCTTCATCATCATCATCATCATCATCATCATCATCTTGCCCTCTTTTTTTTTTTTTTTTTTTTTTTTTTTTTTTTTTTTTAAAGAGCTAAGGATGGTGTGAGGTAGGGTCCAGAAAACAATGAGAAAGAAAGCACAGTAGATGGAAGACTATTAACACCATGCCCAGAGAAGTGAGTCAGTCAAATACTCACACTTCAAGCAGTAGTTGTCTTGTCATTTTATTCCTCAGGTGACAAGATATGCCCCAAAGGAGTATACAAATGTAAATCTGGGCCCTGTTTACCAGCTGGTAAATGCACTGACACAGTGAAGTGCCCTGAATCTTGGGATGATGCAGATGACTGCCGTGAGTATACCATTGTTTGTGCTCTGTTATTCAGGATGGTGCAGGTATACAGTCTCCTTTGTTGTTGGTGAGTTTCATGCAGCTGTAGAGGAAATGATTCTTCATGTAAACTGCTGTAACATAACCAGTGATAGTTGCTGTTCTCATTATTTATTTTACTTCCTTATTTACAGTATTATTAGCAGTCCTGGCTGACCTGTCGCAGCAAGACATGAGAATATGTCAGTTACTTTTCATAGGATTTTGAAAATGCATTACCCTGTATACTGTGTTACATTGCCTTAACAGCCAGTCATTAACAGCAGCTGGTGTTAGTCCACTGCTTAACTATCCAGTGTACTTGGTACTAGTATAAAAAAGGGGAGCTCAAAATTTTAACATTTAAAATCATCATATATATATATATATATATATATATATATATATATATATATATATATATATATATATATATATATATATATATATATATATATATATATATATATATATATATATATATATATATATATATATATATATATATATATGAATGTACTTGGTTTCATTCTCTCAAGATTTTTCATGGAAAGATTGTATTATCTCTTGCAAAATCTTCCTCCAAGAGATTAGTTCAGCTGTACTAAGTCAACTCTCTGCCTTCTTTACACTTGCACAGCTGCTGACTTGTAAAGGGTTTTATTCACCCCTGTGTAGAGTACAGCTCTCATGTAGGGAGGCCATCACATAGAGGTCTTCTTAATAGGGTGGAGTCGGAGACTTTTTGTCTCGTTAATTATTCCAACTCCTTTCAGCCTCCGTCTCTTTGCCTCACTGTTGCATCTTTCTCCCTCAATTCTTGCTACTTCAGTGGTCACTGATCTTCTGAATTGTGTGTCTGCATCCTTTATTCATTATTGTAGGCACATAGCACCCATTGTTGTTGTCGTTTTGAATTAATTATAGAAATACGAAAGATAATCCCTTTCATAACATTTTCATCATGTAGTAATGGGAGCTGTCCTACAGTTTGTCCCAACATGCTGTTATTATGTCATGCCAGAGAGCAGAGGGAGACTGACACTCAGTGACATCACACACAAACAGATGTTTTGATTGGCCACTGCACGTCTCCTGGGACTTCCTAAAATAACAGACCGCTCCAGAAACTCTATGGATTTCATGCACTTACGTGTAAGCAGTTCTTACTGATGCAAATGTCCCATTATTAACCAGTTTGTTTTTAAATCAATATTTTAAGTGGCTAGTGTATGAAAGGCAATTAGTACCAAAGAGACACCTGTTGGATGTGAGGCCACTGTACCTAGAACTCACATTTGATCTATGTTCCAGAAGAGATAAAAGAGTCATGCACTGATTCTTCCCACTCCATGTTAATGTTGAAAGATTGAATTCTTCATTCTGTGATGTAGTACTTGTTTCTTATCCCATTTGGTTCATGCTGTTCTTTATACAGTAGGTGGTTGATAATTTTGTTTTTATCAACATATGCCTGATGTTCATTGTCATCATCTGCAGCCATCTTATCAGTCAGCATGATTGATCATGTTTTGACTTATAAGAGAGCATGTGTGCTGTGCTGCCACATTTCTTGCACAAAATACCTGCGCTATTGCATCCAGAACTTACATTTGTTAGTGTCAAGACTAGAATTTTGTGTACATGCAAATATCTGTTATGTATAGGTAGTCAGTTATTCATCTAGTTGATTAATAGCTGCTTCTGCTGTTTGTTGTGTCAGGACTTTACATACTTTGTACATTTATATTCTGTGTTCTCTGTGCAGTCAGTCAGTTGATCAGTCAGCCAGTCAGCCATTCATTCAATTAGTTGTTTTACCCCTTCAATAAAATGTAGTAGGTGGGTCATTAAAATTTTCCTGGAAGGTAATCCCATGAGAGTGAAGTGATGCCAAGATTCATTGGCTGGCCATGCACAGTACTCCCAGGTAGGGAATTCAATCCCATTTTCCAAGTAGTTAAAGCTTGGCTGAGCCTACTGCTCATAATATCTCTTGAACACAGTTCATCCTCTTGGGATTGTTTCTTCTCCATATTTCTTGCACCTTGCCACTGGGCAGGACCGTGTTATGACTCTGGCAAGACACTCTCTGTCATAGTAAGGCAGCTACTTGCTTTTAGTTAGTGAGACTTCTCAGCAGACAGGCTGGGATGGAGCAACAACAATAACTGTGAGGGACTCTGCCAGTCTAGGTATAAATGTCTGATGGTAACAAGAACAAAGTAAAAAGGCATAGCTTTACAGAAAGGATTAAAGGAGACAATTGCTTTCCCCTTTGCTGTGAAGGATGTCTCTCTGACAGTAAAATTGTGTGGTGGTAGCAAGAACAAAGTAGGAAAATAAAAACTGCACTAACAGGGTTAACATTTCCTTCCTTCCAGCGTTCCAGTGTTCCAAAGAGGCTGCAAATTGTACCTGCCTGGATGTCACTGCCAGTTGCTCAAGCTTGCAGCTGTATCTGGTTCCTGATGTGAACTTGAAGATAAAGAAAATGTGAGTGAGAGAGAGAGAGAGAGAGAGAGAGAGAGAATAACCCCCCAAAATGAAAGAAAAGTAAAAAGAAATTTTTAATTGAATAGCTTGTGTATTTTGCAAGTTGTTGTAGGTCATAATTTTTTTTACTTAAGGAAGCTTACCTTTCCAGAGACCTGAGCCACAATAACCTGGGACCCTTCCTGGCTGACAATATTATAAACAGCAGTGGCACCACTGAAGTGACCTTCCTGTAGGTATTCTTGTCTGTGACCTTGTTTGACCTGTGAGTGATGTGCATGGGCTGTCTTACTGATGTGACCTTAAGGAGATGTGGTTAGTCTTAAGTGACCTAGTTTGACATATCAGGCTTAGGGATGTGATATGAATATCTGACCCTCATCATTGAACCTACATGGCCCTGAGGGAGGTGTAATTACTGCCTCTTCATCATCCTGCATGATAGGGAAGAAAGGAAGAGGCTAGAGTGGTTGCAGGACAGGGATTCAGTTGAAATAAGAACTGAATATATTGAGAGCAAGAAGCACATAAAGAGACCAGTGAAGAGGAAAAAGAAGGAGGTAAATGATGATCATGGAAGAAAAATTAATGCAAATTACTCTGAGGATGGGAAGTTATTCTGGAAAGAGGTGCAGAAATGTAGAGGTGACAGTGGAAAGAAATGTAAAAGTGTGAAGAGTGTAAGTGGTAGATTATTAACCCATGGGGATGAAGTAAGGACCAGATGGAATGAATATTTTGAAAGCCTGATGAATGGGAATAGAGAGAGCAGAGCCACTGTAAACATGATTGGTTTTGGGGGTGTGCAGAGGAGGAATGCAGTGATAGGAAACGTGACACTTGCACTGATGAAGAATGCTGTGAAGTGGCTGAATAATGAGAAAGCAGCTGGGGTTTATGAGGTATATCCAGAGATTATCAAGTGTAGTGGAGAGAACAGAATGAAGTGCTTGTTGGAGATATGTAAGAAGGCATGGATGAGTGAAACTTTGCCAGCAAAGTGGAAAAAGGCTGTGATTGTACCCTTGTACAAAAGAAAAGATGAGTGCAGTGATGGCAAGAATTATCAAGGCGTAAGTTAATTGAGTGTGATAGGGAAGGTATATGGAAGAATTATTACAGGGAAAGTAAGAGAGATATGAGAAGTCCTACTGAGTGATGAACAGGATGGCTTTAGGAGTGGCAGAGGATGTGTGGATTAAATGTTTGCGAAAGACATAGTGGAGAAGGCCTGTGAGAAGGACTATAAGGTGTTTATGGTATTCATGGATCTGGAAAAAGCATATGACAAAGTAAACAGAGAAGGACTGTGAAAAATTTTGCGCATGTACAGTGCAGATGGTAAGCTGCTAGGTGACATCAAGAGTTTTTATGATGGCAGTGAAGCATGTGCAAGGGTAAATGGGCATGTAAGTGAATGGTTCACAATCGGTGTGGACATGCGACAAGGTTGTGTGATGTCCCTGTGGTTGTTCAGTATATATATGGATGCAGTAATGAGATAATTAAAAACACGAGTAATGGAGAGAGGGATGGCATTGGTAATAAATGATGATGGATGAAATATCTAAAATTTGTTGTATGCTGATGGTGCTGTACTACTTGCAAATACCGGACAAGAACTTGGTAGACTAGTGCAGAGTACTGCGGATGTCTGTGAGCATCATGCCTTGAGAGTAAATGAAGAAAAGAGTAAAGTCATGGCTATTGAGAGAGAGAAGGTGCCTTCGAGTGTGATGTTACAGTGAATGGAGAGAGACTGGAATTGGTGAGAGAGTTCAAATACCTAGGTACGGTAATAGAAGAGAGAGGAAAATGTGCAAAAGAAGTGGAAAGTAGAGTGACACAAGGAAGGAAAGTAGTTGGTGCAGTGAAAGTCTTGATAAGAAACAGAGGCTTGAGTGTTGCAGCTGCACGAGGCTTACATAAAGGAGTGTTAGTGCCAACTTTACGTTATGGATGTGAGACTATGGTGTGACATGAAAATGAAAAGTCAAGAGTGAGAGCAGAGGAGATGGGACTGCTGAGGAATGTATGTGGAGAACAGGGAGTAGATAGGACATGAAGTATTGTGATTCGTGAAAGATAGGGAGTGAGGAAGTCTGTGGACACCAGAATCGAAGAGAGTGTACTGAGATGGTATGGTCATGTGGAGAGACTGGAGAACAATAGAGTAGTGAAAAAGGTATATCTTAGCGAATTTGAAGAAGGGAGGAAGCGAGGTAGGCCAAGGAGAATGTGGAGGGATAAGGCAAATGGGTATGTGAGGAAGGGAGGTATGGAAGTCGGTGAGGCTAAGGGACTGACTAGAGCAAGCTGCCTAGATGAAAGTTGTGAGAAGAAGTGTATGATCAAGGATTTTGCACCCCTTTTTTACAAGGATTTTGCACCCCTTTTTAATGTGACAGTGTCCGGATTGACTATCGGATATGGTTATGTGAAGCTATAGAATGTGGTGAATGTTTTTGGCAAATCAGACGGAGCCAGGATTCTGGGGGCTTGATTGATGAGTGAATGGAAGTGTGGCTCATTGGATTGGGCAGACTTGGGCTGTCTGGACATTGCTACTCCTCATCCCGCCTGAGGGTGGGAAAGGAGGTCCGGATGTTGATGATGATGATGAACAAATACATAACACCTGTGGGGTTTATCCTAATAGGGGACTTTCAGAATGCATTGGATTGGGCAAACTTGGGCTGTCTGGACATTGCTACTCCTCATCCCGCCTTAGGGTGGGAAAGGAGGTCCAGATGTTGATGATGATGATGAACAAATACATAACACCTGTGGGGTTTATCCTGATAGGGGACTTTCAGAATGCAGAGTCATCCCCAACACAGTCCTACACCAGTTCCTTGCGTACCTTGTTTGTAATAGTCATGGATTTATTTTTACTCCTGTATCGAATTGTGAGATACTGTATTGTAAACTCTCAGTTATCTGGCGTAATTCAGCCAGACTCTGTGCTGGATTTTGCAAAATGCTTGATATTACATCTGACTCAGTATTCAGCACGTAGCCAAATATTGCATTATTATCCGTCTCTACTTTCCTATAAACTTCCCTTTGAGTAAAAGATGAAAATGAAGCATAAAGTACAATAAAGTAACGGATTACAAGCTATGGTTCTGTATCTTTTCATAGTACCTCTTTGTGACTAGTATAATATTTTAATGTTGGTCTTTTGTTACAGATCAGTATTCAAGATGGAAAGAAGGCAGTTTTAGGCCAAGTTAGAGTAAAACGATTATCATGTTATTGGTTTCATGTTCCTCTTATCACTGTTATTGTCCTTAGGCTTAGTATCCCATGTGACTGTTGTGTGTTTCTTGCATTGCTTTGTTTAAGCATTGTTTCCATTGATAGCATTTTTTTAAAGTTATGTCTTATCAGTGTTGTCTAGGTTTAGGATCCCTTATCAATGTTGAGTCTAAATTATTTGTCAGATAACTATTTAATGTTTCTTATCTGTACTTCCTTTTCCCCAGCAACCTCTCCAGCAACGACATCAATAAATTCAAGACTTCTGTTTTCCATCGCATGGTTTACTTGAGGATACTTGACCTCAGCAATAATAACCTTACCAGTATCCGGTCACATGATTTTGATGGTCTTCGTTACCTCTCAAAACTGTAAGTCTCTCTCTCTCTCTCTTTCTGTCTCTCTCTCAGGTACAGTACAAGAGATTTAATGGTATAAGTGTACAGTACTTAATATAGCCAGCCATGATCCCATATGGAATGGCCATTTTCATATTCTTTTCCTTTCTTCTATCTTGTTCTTTCTTCCATATACTGTTTATCTGTTCTCCTTTGCTTTCCTATTTGTGTCTCACTCCTTCCCACTCTTCATTCTCTTTTCATACACTTCACTCTCATCTTAAATGTCAGGACCAACTGCCTAGCCCCGGGCTTCTACGCTCCTCATGGGGCAACGTAGGATTCGATGATGGATGGATGGATTTTCCTTTGTCAGTCTCTCAGACCCAGGGAAGGATATTTTGCAGCCATGATGCAAGGGAACATTATGAGTCCCTAACCCTAAGGTCTTTGTAACCCAATATCATTCTCCCCTGCTCAGTATCATTGATTTACATTTTATTTTTAATTAAACTTTGTACAATATTTTCGTATGAAAGTAATTGAGCATTACTAAGATCATTGGACAAATATTGTTAGTGGGCAGTAACTCAAGCTACAATTGAAATTCTGAAAATACAAAACATATTTATACTGTAAATGTATTCCAGTGAATGTCTTAGGTGACAGTGAGAACTGAATATAGCAAACAATTCATTTTGGTTACTGTATATGACCATGAGATACTTGGTGGCTTGGCTGATGGAGGAGAGAGCGCTGATTGGCCCTGCTTATAATCCAAGAGGGAGCGAAGGGTTTTTCTGTCATTTAAACGCTTCCAGGGGTGTAAGATGATTGATCTGGAATACCATTGCATAACAGTGGGCATTCCTATGCCATTGGCCTTCCAGGACCTCCAGGTGGTTAATAAGGAAGTGGCTGTTATAGTTCTTTTCTCTTTATATACAGCATTAATGTGGGGGGAGGTGGTGGCAACCATCATCCATTCACTTATATAGTACTGCTCACTTCTTTCACATTTATCATTTTATCTTTTTGTGTGCCCTCCCCTCTACCTAGTTCTCCTTGTCCTTTCTGTTGCATTTTATTACTCTTCTTTCCACTTCCAGTGGCTCTACACCAAGTGACAAGCCTAATGGTTTCCTGCAACCCAGGAATAGTGGGTAGTAACCATATAACCAGAAAACAGGGTGGAGCACTGCAAATGCAGTGTCCATCCCAGAACCAATCCTCCACACTTTTCTCCATGACTTGCTGTTGTGAGGTGCAGTCATCTGCAAGGAAGTGATAGTTCACTGCATGGGACAGACCTGCAGAAGCACATGCATGACCGTGGTTGATTTGTCTGATTGACCAGACGGACCAGAGTTGTTCAACAACATTATTGATGTACAGGTGGCTAAAATGTTTGGTTTTGGCTGTAATGTTTGGTTTTAGCCAAAAATAAGGTGTTGAACATGTCCATAACAGCAAAAGAATTAATTATTTTCTTCCTGCCTTTATTTCACTGTCCCATAGTGACCTGAGGGGGAACCAGATACAGACATTGGAAGCCGATGCTTTCTCCAGCCTTCACTCCATCACAGAACTGTGAGTTAGTAGTGTGTGTGTGTGTGTGTGTGTGTGTGTGTGTGTGTGTGTGTGTGTGTGTGTGTTCTTACCTAGTTGTATCTTTACAGGAATGAGTCAAGCTCATACTGTCCCATGTATTAAACCATTTTTATCATACATATCCATAAATTTATGAATAGTTTTGGCACACACTATTTCATTCAGTAGTGCATTCCACTGATTAACTACCCTATTTGGGAAACTGAATTTCCTTACATCTTTATTGCCTCTTTTTTTTTTTTTTTGCAGTGTCCTCTTGTTGGTGCTTCCTAGTAGGTTATATATTCATTTATGTCTTTTTTCGGGGGCACTCACCATCCACTCACTCAATGTAGTGCTAGTCTTGGGCGTTTGCCCTTTCCTCTCCTCCATCCATCTTTCCTTCTATTCTCTTCTGTCTTTCCTTCATTCTTTCCTCATCCTTCAGTCTACAGGTGACTTTACACTCCCTCTTCTGTTTTTTTTTCCTTCATTCTTTCCTCTTCCTTCTGCCTGTGGGTGACTCTACATTGAGTGACAAGCCAGATGATTTTCTGTACATCAGGAGACCATTTACTATGCTGAGTGGTAAACATATAACCAGATTTTGCTACCTGGTGGTTTTGTGGACAATTACGGCGCTCCAATCAGATTGAGCCCGTGAAGATTTATATTCGAGGGGTGGTTGGAGTTTATTGCTCACATAAGGCCACTCAGGGATGAGTGAGGCTGGTCACTCTCAATCTAAATGTCAAGACCAACTTGCCTAGCCCTGGACTCCTATGCTCCTCATGGGGCAACGTAGGATTGGATGGTGGATGGATAGATGGATGTCTATTTCCTCTTTCCCTGAGATGCTTTTATACAGCATAATCATGTCTCCTCTTTTCCTTCTCTCCAGTAGTGTTGGTAGATTCAGTATTTCTGGTCTCTTCTTAGCTTAGATCCCTAAAGCGTGGTACCCATCTTATAGCTGGCCTTTGTACTTTTTGAATCTCATCTATGTGTTTTTTTAGGTGAGGATTCCAGACTTATGATGCATACTCCAGGGTTGATCTGATGAATGATGTTATTATCTTTCTCAGCATGTCTTCGTTTATATATTTGAATGCTGTTCTCATATTAGCAAGCAGTGTATACATGTTATGTACCTTTTCACTGATTTGGTCAGCTGGAGATAGTCTGTTGCTGATAATCACTCCTAGGTCCTTCTCTCTTTCTGATATGTGTAGGGTTAATCTTCCTAACTTATAATTCCAATCTGGTCTTTTCTCACTCTTACCAAAGTTAATTACATGGCCATGTGGAGAGGATGGAGGGTGAAAGACTGACGAAGAGAGTGTATGTGAGTGAGGTGGAGGGGGGATGAGGGAGGGGGAGGCCGAGGATGAGATGGAGGGATGGGGTGGAGAGGTATATGAGAGAGGGGGGTGTGAGTTGGGAGCAGGGCAGTGAAATGGCGGGGGACAGGGCGACTTGGAGGCGATTTGTTTGTGGCCACCCCAAACGGGATTGAGGCGACTGGCAATAGATAGATAGATAGATAGAATTACATGACACTTGTCCACATTAAATTCCATTTGCCATTTATCGTTCCATTCATGAAGTTTATTTAATTCTTCTTGTAGCTCTTTGCAAGAATCTGTGTTCGTAATTTTCCTTTGTATTTTTGCATCATCCGCTAACATATTTAGATAGCTTCCATTTCCATTGTTACTGTCTATGTCATTTACTTGTATCTAATATACTATAGCACTAGCTGTGTGTGTGTGTGTGTGTGTGTGTGTGTGTGTGTATGTGTATTTTGGACAGGTAAAACTTCACATTCAAATCGCACCAAAATTGGCACAAAAACTGCAAAAAATTCGCTGATGTGAAAAAACTTGGTCCCATCAAGATTGAAAAACTTTTACTATATTTAATGAGCAATCACATTTTGACCACAAAATGCAGTTCCTGGCACCTGGCATGGGATCTCTATAGAATTTTTTGCCCACAGCTATAACTAAAATGTATTATATCAGCGCGAGACCCCTCCGCAGGAGCAAGTGCGAGGTTTGGTGCCAGCACTGAGTCCTTTGGAACTCTGCTAGTCACTTCCCTCCATGATGAGCAATTTCCCCTTAGTACTGTTCTCATTTCCCTTTTTCTGAGAAAATCCTGCATCCAACAGTACAGGTTGCCTTGGATACCTCCTTGATGTTACAGTTTCCATAAAAATCTTTGGTGCGGTACTCTGTCCAGTGCTTCATGAAATCTAAATAGATACTGTCCACCCATCCTTCTCTTTTCTGTAATGTTTCTGTAACTCTGTCATTGTAGCTTAATAGATTAGTAACACATGATTTTCCCTTTCCAAAACTGAACCACCTGTCTGTTATCATACTGTGTTCTTCTAGATGGTTTACCCAAACTTTTCTTATCAGCTTTTCTAGTAGCTTACCTACAACACTGGTCAGTGATACTGGCCGGTAGTTGAGTGGATTCTGTTTATTCCCTTTCTTGAATAGGGGGACAATGTTTGCTTTCTTCCAAATATCAGATAGTTTACCTTGACCTAAAGATTCCTTGAATATTAAATATGATGGTCTGCTTAACTCTGCTGCACATTCATGTAGCACTCAACCTGAAATTTCGTCAGGACCCAATGCTTTTCCTTTGTCTAATTTACGTAACTCATCCTGTACTTCTTTTTCTGATATTTGTATATCTGGTAATATGTGTGGGCAAGCATGTTCCATACCGTCTCTGTCAAAATTATTTTCTTCTGTAAAAACTGATTGGAATTTTGTGTTTAGTGCTTCAGAAATATATTTCTCTTGTGTATAGATGATCCCATCATCCGTAATGGACTGTATTTTATCTTTAACTTTGGTTTTGCTTTGGATGTAGCTGCCAAATAACTTAGGTTGATCACTTCTTTTATTTATAATGTCTTCCTCTCTTCCTTAGTCTGTCTCTGAGCCTCCCTCCTTATCTTTGTATAATCATTTCTTGCCTGTTTATAGTTGTTATATGCCCTCTCACTATTGTGTCTTCTGTATCAATTCCACAGCAAGTCTCTTTTTTTTCTTTTGATTTTTTACATTCTGTGTTAAACAATTTCTTTATTTTCATTTGTGTTTCTTTGTGCTGGGGGATATAATTTTAGACTCCTATTTCATAAAAATCACAGAATTTTCTACATATATTATTTAAATCTTGTCCTCTAAGCTCCTTTTCCCAATCTGTTTCTAAGAAGTACTTCTTCAGGTCATGATAGTTGCCCTTTTTGTAGTTTAGACCCTGTTTGTAATTCTCATTACTGTTAACTATGTCATATGCAGTCCTGAAGTTGCACATTAATACTGCATGGTCGCTTTTGCCGAATGGAGGGTGATACATTATATAGTCAGTATCATTTTCTTCCCTAGTAAATGTAAGATCTAGCACTGATGGATCATCAAGTTCTCTTCTTTGGTGTTTTCCTTTACATGCTGTGTTAGGAAAAACTCCTGCACAAGATCCAGGAGCTTTTGATTCCAATAGCTTTCATGGCTTCTTACATCTAGAGTATTCCAATTTACATTTGTATTGAAATCTCCAGTAAATATAATTCTGTCAGATTTCTCTTCCATTCTCTGTGATAATGTTATTAAACTCTGAATTGTACTTTCTACCAGGTCATCATATTCGCTTGTTTCCCAAGTGTTCATTTTGGATGACATTTATAAATTTGCCACAGTTAATTTCCCTTCAGATGTGTTAATCTCCAGTGCAATCAGTTCTACTTGTTAGGGTATATCTATTTTTATTTCTTTGATTTGTAATTTTTACTTTGTTAATATTATAATTCTTTGACTTGTAGATTTTTCTTTGCTAATATTATAATTCCTCCTCCTTTTCTTAAATTTCTGTCTCATCTCCATGTACAATATTGTATTCCTCTAAGTTAAGGGTATCGTTTGATATCTTTTGGGTTAACTTTGTTCCAGTCAGGCAAATAATATGTTTTGCTTTTAGTCTTTCATGTTTAGTAATTTAGACACCTATCCATCTGCATTTGAGTACATCAGTTTAATCATCTTGTGTACACACTTGTCATAACTTGAAGATACTACCTTCATCCTTTTTATTTCCTGTTGGGTATATACCACTTTCGTACCTGCAGTCCAACGCACATTGTTAAAAAATGTACTCTTCTCTTCCTCTGATTTTCCCTCGTTCTTTGTTTTTGCCTCCTCCCTCTTCACCTTTAATATTCCCTATTCCTCTTGAGCTTGGCATCTTTTTATCCATACATTTTTAAATTCCCCTTTTTCCATGAGTTTGTTTGCATTATATTAGTAATTCCTCCACAGTGTTCACACTCTAGAAAGTTTCTTTCAGGGGCCTTGCCTTATTTGTCTCATATTTCCCTAGCTTTTTGTGTTCCTTTGTGTCATTGTCACAGATTTCCTCTGATACCTCCATCAATATACTCTTTATATTTGCCATCTCTTTTTTGTCTCTCAAATTTTTGTTTTTAGGTATACCAGTGTTTAATATAAATTTATTGATACTGTATCTGCTGAATCTTTGACCAATTTTGTTTTTTTTGGGATTAATATTTTCACTTCCTTTCTAATGCTTTTTTCTTTGACTTTTGTTTCTAAGTCTTTCCTTACTTTCACCATTTCAGCATACATAGTTTCCACATCATGTTTGTAACTTTGGATCACTTCATTCTCTTCAGTATCACTGCTTTGGTCTATCAGACTGCTTGCTTGCCAAATTATCTCTGTATCATTTCTGAACTCCTCCATAATACTCTCATGGTTGACAACTGTACTTGCCATTTCACTAATCTTCTTTCTAAGTGAACCCACCTCAACTTACAGCTCATCAATTGTTGTGTCTTTTTTGTTTTATTCCTTTACTAATTTTTCATATTTTTCCTTCTGCATGCACATTTGCTTCTTAATTTCATCCACTTCACGCTGAAAAGCCTTCTCCAATTTATTCATCCTCTCTAGTAGTTTGTTATATGTTTTCATTTCAACCAGTTGCTGGTAGAAATCATCATCCTGTTTTCTACCTTTATCCCTTTTCTTAACTCCTTCCATATTCACGTTACTGAAGATGGTGCTTCCCAGCATTGGGTTCCCAGCATTCTGACAAGAGAAGAGCAGGAATCTCATTATTAGACACTCAGGTGAACAGTCAAGATAACAGTGACCCTAGAGGAAGGTACCCACAGCCTTTGAATCATTTTGATTGGAGACATAAAGCAGTGAACTTTCTCCCTAGCTTTAAATCTGAGATAATGCCTCCTGTCACCAATGGAAATGCCTGGTTGTGAAAGTGGCTTGAAATTTCTTCCTCATGGTGGCTTTAGTGGGGATTGTTGAGTGCAGAAGGAAAATAAATAAATGCAAGACAGTTTCAGAGACATCTATTCATACACCCAAAAGTTCGCCTATTCACAGACAGAAAAAAATCTAAAGCAACAGAACTAAATCTCAGTCCATTCTAACCTTATTTCCTCTCACTGAGCCTCCCTTTCCATCTGCCCTTACTCCCACCCAATTGCTTCACTAACTGTGTTTCATTTCCCACAGAGACCTGAGTCACCAACAAATTAACAGCATTGACATAGATGCCTTCTCTGGTCTTACCAGCCTCATAACATTGTGAGTACACAGGTGTTTAGCCCTTTCAGTACAAACAGAAAAAATGTTAACCATTACTCATATCTTTTGCTGTCACAATTTTACAGTGACTCTGCTGTGGCACATCACTGTAGCCCATTTGCTATGTGAAGAGCTAAATAAGGATCAGTTAATGTTAGCAAGAGTACAGTAAAAATTATGCCATTATATTGAAATAGTTAACCTGTAATGTTTATGAACTGAGGGTATACAGCAGTTTCATTTGGCAATACAAGCATACTCTGATATCCAGCGCCCCAATAACTGAACACTCGCTACACCGAGCTAAAGAAATTGGGGAACATTCCCACAATCTGTACAGCCGTTGATTCGCCAGTCCGAACACTTTTCCGCTCCCTGGGTTTGAAAGGCTTGTGTCTGAATGCGGATGTGGTGGTGCATGTGCTTCTCCCTATCCTCCCTCCATCCCCTCGCTTTTCCCCCCGTCCCTCTTCCATCCCATACCATGCTTATCCCTGCCAGGCGTTTCTCCCTCCCTATCCCATTACCCTCCCCCACCCCTGCTTAGCGTGAAGCCTGCCTGTCCTGCACTCATCTACCCTCGCTGTGTCTGTTGCCCTGAATGCATCTCAGCATCACACCTCCCACCACCTTACTTTCCTGCATCGCCACGTGCTGCTCCACCACCACCACCACTACACCAAAACATCCAACTTCAACTTCTGCCCAGCCTGCCACTAAGAGGCTTCTCAAGACCACCGCCTTGGCACTGAAACTGGATGTTACTCGATGTCATGAGGCAGGAGATGGCCCCACCAAGCCTTAGACTTAAATATTTTTCACGTGTCATCAATAAATTCCATGACATGTTTGTATGTGATGTTTGATGTCCCATTTTTTAGCAGCAGTATTATTTATGAGGATAGTAACATTACCTGTAGTGTTTCTGTGTCAGTCTCTGTTTATTGAGTAAGTTATATAAGAGATTGGGTTTGGGCCTGGAATGTATCTCTGGCTTTTCTTCAGTATCTTATGGGGAAGATTACATCAATATCTGGTAGCTCGCTCTCTGAACACTCCCACTGGTACACAACACTTCTGGATGTCGGGGTATGGCTGTATGTCAGTCACATAAACTAACTTTTGTTTTGTCATCCACAGAGACCTGACTGACAATCCAATTGAGAAACTAGATGACAGAGTCTTCAGTAAGACCCGAAGGCTTAAATATGTGTAAGTGTTCATGCATGTTGTTTGGTGGTTTAATGCAAGGCCATTGCTAAATGTTCAGGACACTGGGGGCTTAGCCCAGAGTTTTGTAGAACCACAAGTGATGAAGGTGTGAGTTCTGGGTGGTTCTGGAGGCATTCTTCTCCAGGAAATTTTTTTTTTTTTTTTTTTTTTTTTTTTTTTTTACATTTCATGCCATCTGAGGGCAGTTAAAAGAAGAAACCAAAGTCTAAAATATTGCTTTTTTTTTTTTTTTTTTTTTATTAAACTGATTTTTTTTATAAACTTCTTTGGATGTTTAATGGTGTGCACAGTCATTGTCATAAATTCAGGCAGACAGCGAGATACAATACCCCCATATGCGATACCCCAGATTAGTGATGAGGATAGAAATACCACCGTACCCCAGCTAACGATGGCCAAACCCTGGTTTTTATATACCAGTTTTGATGATATACTTAAATTTTGTGTTTAGTTTGATTTATAAACTGTTTTTAGACGATTGGTGGTAGGTGGTGGTGACCATCATCCACTCACTTGATGTAGTGTTGCCTACTTCTTCCTTAGCCTTTATCATTCTTTTTCTGTGCCTGCCCTCCTTTCTTCCTATTTCTCCCATCTTTCCTGTCACTTCTTGTTGCTTTTTTTTTTTCCTTTACAGGTGACTTTACATTGAGTGACAAGCCAGATGGTTTCCTGTAAGCCAAGAAACCATTTACAACGCTGGGTGGTAACCATATAACCAACCCATACGTGCTCCCTACGTGTCAAGTGGGTTGGTGAAGGGTTAGTTCCCTTCCCCGTAAAACAAACAACTCAAAGTCAAATGGCCACCCCTTATGGGATTATGGCATCTGGCAATAGATAGATAGATAGATAGTTTTAGTCATAGGTGGGGTGAACATCGTCATTTTGGAGTACAGTTTACTAAGTTTGATTTTTTGCTTCCCCATGACTTCTGTCCACCTTCTGTGTACCAGTCTTCCCAGCAAACTTCCTTACAGTTAGAATCTCCCGTCAGTACTATGTCACTGCTTCCTATTATGTATCTTTCCAAGCATTCATTAGCGTCACTAAGCACTGTAGAATAAAGACAAGGTAATTATAGAAATACTGTAGTTACTGAGTGCATGATCAAGGACAGAGTGAGCATAAATGAGTCTAGTTTCATGCCAGGCAGGGGAACTGCTGATGTTATTTTTATTATTAGATTCTCTAAAGGAATATTTGGTAAAGAAGCAAAAAGTTTTGCTTCATCTCTACGGGTCTTGGGAAGGCCTTAAACAGAATACTCAGGGAGGTGGCACAATGGACGTAGAAGCTGAAACTTAATAACTGGGTTGTCAGAATGGCAATGAAACTGTATTGGGAAGCTCAAATCTCAGTGAGTGAGTAGTGAACTTTGTGCAGTTTATTGTGGTAGTTCATAAGAAATGTCCAAAATCCATTCCTTTTCATTTTGGTGTTAGGGGCATTGTCTGTGTATCATAAGGGTTTTGTCTGCTGATGATCTTTTGTTTATTGCTGATAGTATGGAGGCTATGGCAGAAAAGTTTGAGAAGTGGAGAGATGGCATGGAAACCGTGAGTTTGAGGAAAAGTGCAGAGATGGCATGGAGACCAAGGGTGTGAGGGTGAGTGTGAATAAAATCAAGGTAATAGATAGCAGAGCTGATGATGGGCTTATGCTGATAAAGAGAGAATAA
This sequence comes from Coenobita brevimanus, assembly GCF_032717465.1. NCBI lineage: Eukaryota > Metazoa > Arthropoda > Malacostraca > Decapoda > Coenobitidae > Coenobita > Coenobita brevimanus. Next base: position 34,204,733 of record NC_137039.1, read on the forward strand.
CCAGCTTTATGTAGTAAGGTTGTGAATAGTAACTAATTTCTGTATACTGGCTGTAACAACAAGGTATAAAGGAGGTGCTTTGGTGTACAAGGTGGGTTGTGAAATGTAAAGTTTTGTGTGTTACAAATGCATAGGAAATCATATAAATGTTGCATGGATGTTTAGTGTAGAATTTAATGGTCTTTCCATGGAGTGTGAAAGAATTTTGGTATTAAGTGGATGATGTAGTCGGTACTGGGATGAAGTTGAGGCTAATCCCATTGCTGGAATCAGAATTGGTTGTTGTTGCTGTACCAAAGTCTGGCTGGCTGAGCAGACCTATCAACCACAAGGCACAACAGTCTTCCTGTGGCAAACAGCTCCTTGCTAGGGTCAAACAGGGTCCTACCACATGGCAAGGTTCAGAAAAAATGGAGAAGACATGGCTTCCTAGAGGATGAGCTTTGTACTGTATACAGAATGTGATACGGTATGTATGAGTAGTAGTCTCAACCTGGACTACTACTTGATAAATGTGGTTGAGTTCCCCACTTCAGAGTGTTGTGCAAGGCTGTTAGAAGTTCAGAGAAATGGTGCTACTCCTGAAAGTGAGAGAAGCCTTACTTCACAAGAAGAGGAATGTGTTGGATGTCTCGGTGAGTATTTGGCCACTAAAGGGTGATAATGTTAACAAATTGGATGAACCAAGCTGAGGATGATGAGATGGATGAGTAATGCCACATTGAGGGACAGTTTGTTTTAGTACAGCAATTAGGAAATATCATAGTATAAAGTGTATTGGTAACAAAAAGTGAATGGGATGGTTGTGGTGGTAGAGACATTTGAAGAGAATGGAGGAGGTGGACTAGGCAAGGAGGATTATGAAAATATATGTTCAAGTAAATTGCTGTAAGGCAGACCTAAGAAGACATGAATTGAGGTCTTACATGAAGATATCAGGATAAAGAAATTAATCAAAAGTGCTGCAAAAGATAGAATAACCTGGAGAACAGACATTCGGTGACTAAAGTTTGATTATGGTAGCATGGGCAAGCCTTTCTAGTACCTGTAATGTAATGTCTTCGAGAGTAATGAAGTCACTAAATGTACAGTGAAATTGCAGGATGAGGAAATGGAAAATATGAGTGCATTTAAGTACTTAGATAGTGTAATGAGTAAGGATGGAAGTTTGAAGGATGAAGTGCTTGATAGGGTACAACAAGGAAGAAAAGTTGTTGGTTCTTTGAAAGCAGTGATAAGAAATAGGGAAGTGAGCATGGAAGTAAAAGAGTCGCTGCATGATAGTATTGTGATACCAAGTCTTACATATGGAAGTGAAGCTTGGACTTTGTTGGAAGGACACAAGTCAAGAGTGGGGGCAGTGAAAATGAGCTATTTTAGAGGAGCATGTGGAGTTATATGGAGAGATACTGACAAATGAGGAGGTGAAGGAGTATTGTGGTTTGGATGTGGTAAAAAGTGTTAGGAGAAATACATTGAAGTGGTTTGGCCATGTGGAGAGGATGGAGAGTGAGAGACTAATGAGGAGAGAGTATGTGAGTGAGATAGAGGGAGGGGGAGGCTGAGGATGAGATGGAGGGATGGAGTGGAGAGGTATATGAGAGAGGAGGGGTGAGTTGTGGGGAGGGCAGTGAAATGGCAGGGGACTGGGCAACATGGAGGCTTTTTGTTTGTGGCCATCCCTTACAGGATTAAGGTGTCTGGCAATAGATAGATAGGTAGATAGAATGTAATGTAAAATTTAATGTACAGGTATTTGAGCCAGACCACCTATTTTAGACCATTAACTCACTCACTTTCATTTCTCTTCCTGCTTGTAATTTTGCCAATTTGTTTACAGAAAGACAGATCGGATGAGTATCTGTTGTGTAGCCATGGGCCACAATCATTCTTGTGTCCCTCCAGTTGACAATTTTTCATCCTGTGAAGACCTGATGAAGAATAGTCTCCTACGGATTTCCATATGGGTCATGGGTTTTGTGGCCGTTCTCGGAAATATGATTGTCATCCTTTGTCACAGCATGGCTTCTATTGGCAGCCCGGTATGTGTTGAACATAGTTAAGATAATAGATTTAGGAAAATGCTCTTCCACTTGTGTAACTTCCTTCTTGAACCAGATGTGTCTAAAATAAGTATGTTGTAGAGTCATGGTTGGTATTTCTTTTGCATGTGTGGAGTGGAAACGTAATTAATTGAGATCAACACGTGTGATCATTACTGGTCAGTTTAGCAATATGTCATTAGGTTATGATACATTTTTGAGACAGTACAAAGGAATTCTTGTATCTGTGATGCTTTCCTGTGATTTTATCATATCATTTATAAAGGCTCCAACATGCTTGCTTGCGTCGGCCTTGGTCACCTAATGACGGCTCTCCATGCTGCTCAGTCTCTGCCAGCCTCCCTATTCAGTTCCATATCCTTGAGGTCACAATCTGTGACTTCATCCCTTGTCTTTTTCAGTCTGTCTCTCACAACCCTAACCCCAACATTCTCACTTTGTGCACCCAGTTGTCATCTTCCATCCTCCCAACATGTCCAGACCATCTCAGTGTACCCCTCCTCATCACAACACCATTACGCTTTAGTCCCATTTTTCTCTCAGCCATTCATTCGTAAACTTAGTCCCCCAGTCCTCACATTCAAGGGTACACTACGCTACATATCCATCTAATCATTGTAAATTCTGTGCTTTTGAGCCTATGAATAACCTCTTCCTTTACTTCCCAGGCCTCACTACCATACAGCATTACACTCCTGACACATGCCACATACAAAAATCCCTTAGTTTGGAGGGAGAGCCCTTTCAGTGTCAGGAGAGGCAACAAGACACATTATGTTCATTATATTTACCATCTTCATTTTGTCTCTCAAGTACTTGTTTGTTATTTCTTCTCCATCTATACCAGTGATTACTATAGTTTCATTGATATCTGCTGAATCTTTGACCAGTTTTGGGTTATTTTTAATGATTTCATTTACTTCCTTTCTAATGTTTTTTTCTTCGACTTTTGTTCCTAAGTCTTTCCTTCTTTCTATCTGTCTATAGCCCGACGCCCTAATCCCGCAAAGGGTGGCCGCAGACAAAACGCCTCCAACTTACTCTGTCACTCACCATTTGACTGCCCTCCCCCCAGCTCACGCCCCTCTCCCTCATATACTTCTCAACTCCATCCCTCCACCTCATCCTCAGTCTTCCCCTCCCTCTCCCTTCCTTCACTTCACCTACATACACCCTCTTAGTCAGTCTTTCATTCTCCATACTCTCCACATGTCCAAACCACCTCAGTGTATTTCTCCTTATTTTCTCAACCACATCCACAACCATCCCACAACGTTCCTTCACTTCTTCATTCGTCAACCTGTCCCTCCATGTCACACCACATGCTCCTCTCAAGTAACTCATTTCCACTGCTCTCACTCTTGACTTGTTCCCCTCTGGCAAAGTCCACGCCTCGCATCCATACATCAGGGTAAGGATCACAATACTATCATGCAGTGACTTCTTCCATACTCACCTCCCTATTTCTCATCATTGCATTCAGTGAACCAACAACCTTCCTTCCCTGCTGTACCCTTTCAAGCACTTCATCCCCAAGACTTCCATACTTACTCATCACACTACCCAGGTACTTGAATGCACTCACATTCTCCATATCCTCACCATCCAACCTCACTGTGCATTCTGTGACTTCATTCTTCTCAAACACTTTATCTTTACTCTTGTTTACATTCACTTTCAGATTCCTTGTCCTACACTCTGTCCCAGATTCATTCATCCAACCTTGCAACTCCCATTCATCATCACTGAACAATACTGTATCATCAGCAAACAGCAACACCGGAATCTTCCACATCTCACCTCATTCATTAAAGCCACCCCCACATTCACTACCCTACCTTGGACCTCCTTTACAACCCCATCCATGTATATATTAAACAGCCATGGAGACATCACACATCCCTGTTTCAATCCCACATTTAGATCAAAGAACTCACTCAGCTCTCCATCCACTCACACTGTAGCCCTAGCTCCTTCATACATACTCTTCACAGCACTCATCAGTTTCCGCTCCATTCCATATATTCTTAATACCTTCCACATACCTTGCCTCTCTATTCTGTCATAAGCTTTCTCCAAGTCCATGAAGGCAGCATACATTTTCTTTCCCTTCTTTAGATACTTCTCCACTAAACATCTTAGAACAAATATCTGATCTACACACTCTTTTTCCCTTCCTAAATCCCCCTTGTTCTTCTCCAACTAGCTCCTCTGTTATATGCCTAACCTTATCAATGAGTATTCTGCTATATACTTTCCCAGTCACACTAAGAAGGCAAATACCCCTATGGTTACCACATACTCCTCTCTCCCTTTTTCCATTATATAAAGGAATACAGTAATTATACCAGATTTCCAGTCCTCTGGAACCCTTTCCTCTTCCCAAGCCAATCTACACAACATCCATGTCCACTTTCCTTACTTTCACCATTTTGGCATATGTAGTTTCTACTTCATCTTTGCTATTTCTCATCACTTCATTCACCTGGGTTATCTTCTCTTCAGTATGACTGCTTTGGTCTATCAGACTGCATGCTTGGCCTAATTATTTCTGTATCATTTCTGTACTCCATAATACTCTCATGGTTGACAACTGTACTTGCCATTTCATGGTTTACAACTGTACTTGCCATTTTATGGTTGACTACTGTACTTGCCATTTCACTAATCTTCCTTCTAAGTGAACCTACCTCAACTGACAGCTCATCTATTGTTGCGTCTTTTTTGTTTAATTCCTTTACTAATTTTTTATTTTCTTGATTCTGCATGCGTAATTGCTTCTTAATTTCATCTGTTTCACATTGAAAAGTTTTCTCCAGTTCATTCACTTTCTCTGCTAATATATGTTTCCATTTCAACCAACTCTGGGTAGAAATCATCATCCTGTTTTCTTCCTATATCCCTTTTCTTTATTCCTTCCATATTCCCGTTACTAAAGATGGTGCTTATCTTGTGGTAATTCTCACATAGAGAGACAACTTCTACTTCCAAGTTTGCATCTCCCTGCTACCCGCCTGGTGACAGACTACACCCAGCTGATGATGTGTTGTATCAGCGGATTCTTGCACTAATTGGTTGTATTCTGTAATTTGGACAACACTTTTCTTATACTTGCTCTACTCTATTGGAACATCACATGATTTAACCTAGTACAGAGCTTGACTTATTAAAGATACTATTTAGGTGTGGCCACTTGTGGTCAAGGGTGGCTAGGTAACGGACATGCTGCCTCTCTGGTGCCACTGGTGTGTGTGTATGTGTGTGTGTGTGTGCATGTGTATTGCATGTTTTGTGTGTGTGTGTGTGTGTGCATGTGTACTGCATGCATTGTGTGTGTGCAACTGTGCATGTGTATTGCATGCTTTGTGTGTTTGCATGTGTGTGTGTGTGTGTATGGGTTGTTGGATGGGTGTGTGTGTGTGCACATATGTGCTTAATGTGCATATGTTTGCATATCTGCATATTTATACATGCCTTTGTATGTGTATGTCTGCATGTACTATTGTACTGAATACCCAAAATGAACAGTTAAACAGTGGTTACTCTTTTTTTTTTTCTGTATAGTTAAGTAAGTCGGATGTTAGGGAAGAATGGTAGGTGTAAAATGTCAGATAATAGGAAGTGTGGTACAATGAGATTTTACTGCATTAGGTGGTAGGTGGGGGCACTCACCATCCACTCACTCAATGTAGTGTTGCTTCTGCCCTTTCCTGTCTTCCTTCCTTCCTCTTCTGTCTTTCCTTCATTCTTTCCTCTTCCTTCTGCATATGGGTGACTTTGCACTCCCTCTTCTGTCTTTCATTCCTTCACACTTTCATCTTCCTTCTGCCTGTGGGTGACTGCCAAATCCTTTCCTCGTCCTTCAGTTACCACCTTTCCATTTCACATCATCAGTTAATCTCCTGCAGTGGACATAGCATGGTTTTTCTGTTTCTGTGCTTCTGTCTCATTAATTATTCTTCCATTAGATATTCGCATTCTTGGTCGTGAACCTTGGAATCGGTGACCTGCTGATGGGCGTTTACCTGATGATCTTGGCTGGGGCAGACCTCCACTATCGAGGGGACTATGCTAGACATGCGTACCACTGGAAGAGGTCCAGTGTATGCCAGTTGGCTGGCTTCCTTAGTACTTTATCGTCAGAGCTGTCAGTCTTTACTCTCACAGGTTTGAGTTTTTTTTTGTTTTTTGTACACAATATTTATTTTTGTATTTCTTTTAGATTACCAAGTTAATACAGAACATGAGTTAAAGGGATGAACTCTGCTTTAAATACAAAGGTTGGAATCTTTAAGAGGTAGCTGGAGCTTATCACATGTATGTGACACTATGAAGGGTAAAGGTGGGTTTCCTACCTGTACATGTTTTAGACTACAGTAGTGTTATGCCTATTTCCATTTTCCACTCTGTTTTCTTTTTTTGGAGGCATCATAGAAGGGGCTTCAAGCCAAGTACAGTGTATCAAGCAGGCATTCAAAGTGATGACAGGAGGAATAATTCCAGACTTAAGCTGAAGAGTGGATGCATCACTACAATATAACATAGTACCTCATGGGGCATGATAACTCTCGTAGATCCATTGTTACACTCATTGTGCCACAGGCTTCAGTTCTCATGGAGCTTCCATCACAGGAGAGTGCATGTGCATTATTTCCATCCCTGTCCACCTGAGTTTTGTTTTTATTTATTTTTTTTTTAACTTTAGTTATTTGACACCATATTTTTCCCAGTCCTTGCTCAAGATGCCTGGAATGATCATGTCACCTGAGGAAAAGGTCACAATCCTCACTTTACAAGAAGGAAAGGTACCTGTTAAAGAAATTGCCACTTTTAAGAGCAGCATTGCAGACTGAAGGTTGCATTAAGTGGCATGCCAGCTGTTCGATTCCTGCCAATAAAATCATGCTCTTGTCAACCACACGAGGCTTTGAAGGTCACAGATACTCTTCTGAGGCAAGAAGTACTCAATATCCCTTGCATGACAGCAACAGAGTTACAAAGAAACCCCTCTAATATCCCGGGAATGTATCACACCACATCATTCAGCATCATCTCCAAGAGAGATGAATTGGCCTATTGCCATGGTTCCAGAAAAAATGCACAAGGCTCATCTTGGATTTGGCACATAAAGTATATCACCCTTGGCCACCAGAGCAGTGGACATGTCACTTGGTGTGATGAGAGCTCAATTCAGTATGTTAAAGTGAGTGGTGCTAGGGCAAGGTGTCCACAGCAATCAGGAGGTATGACCATCAGTACACCAGGAAAATTACTAAAACTTTCAAACCATTGTATGATTTGGGGCTTCTTTAGTGGTGTTGTGGGAAGTAGTTTGTATCTTCCCATGGAATGTTACAGTGAACAGTGACTGGTACAGTATTTGCAGGTGTTAGAACACCATGCAGTTTGAGATTCATGATGCAGTGTCATTGGTCAGAAAAGTGCAGAAGTATTTAAGTGATGACAGTATTTGTGATATGTAATGGCTGGAGAACAGCCAAGACCAGACTCCAGTTGAAAATGCTTGGTCATACATGAAGCAGAACCTTACTTCTCAGGGTACCTCATCTGTGCCCCACCTAACAGAAACCATGAAGAAAATGCAGATGCGGAACTAAAGTATGGAATACTTTCAAAGTCTGTCTGATCCTATGCCAGATAGTCATAGACAGTGAAGTCTGGACCATCATATATTAACTGAGTGGTTAGCAGTATCTTATATATTTTCATTATTAAATAATTGTCACAAAAAGTAAGGAAAATTGCCTTTTGTGATGGTTGTACAGACACCCTTCTTTGACCTGTCATGCTTATCTGTTCCAGCACATATACCCAATCCATAGACAGTACAATACCCTCACTCTCACACACTCTGCTGGCCATTTGGTCTCAGTCATCCTTTATATGTCAACTTTCACATCTCAAACACCTGAACGATCTCCCTTTCTTTCACCTCATCATTCACGCCTTTTACATTCCAAGTTGCCATCCTAAGTGTGTCCCTTGTCCGGTCATTGATTGTCTGCTCTAGGCTCATCCAGGTCCTGGTGTAGTTTGTTGTATTTTAGCTTACACTTTTTTGGGGTAGGACACTAACCCTCTGCCAACCCACCTCTACAAAAGATGTTAACATTGCATATCTCCTACTTAGTTCCAAAATCTGAGATACAGGAACCTGACTCAAAGTTCTATATAAAGACATGATGAGCCATCACAACCCATGAAGCAGTATTCTGTGTTTAAAGACAATACGTAATGCCTTCACTATTTAGCTCCTCGAGTCTGGACTGATTACTCCCATCACCATTTATGGTGCCTGTGTAGTGTGGTAAGCAGCTAAAAGCTACTTCCTTGGGTGCCTCCGAAACTTACCTGTTCTGATGAAAAAATTTTTGGTTTGAAAATGTTTTAAAAAATATTATTTTCACTTTGCTTATATTTTGTCGAGCATATGTGATTTTTCACAGGATATAGCACTGTAGTTTTAATTAAAGTAAGCTTATTACCAGTCATTAAAACAGTCCAACCATGCTATATGATTTGGTTAAATCATGACAGCCTATTGTATAGTGACTCATCATAGAGCAATGCCATTATAACATGGGTTTAATGGGGATGTTTTTCATCAAGGGTCATTCACCCTAGAAAGTCTAAAAACAAATTTTTAACATACCTAAGATGATTCCTTGGTTGATCACCAGGGCCACCCTCCCCTGGGAGGGGGAGGCAAAGTCATTCTACTAGCGACATGCATAATACTGTACATAGGAGACAGGCTGGTGCCCCAAACATCCAAGTATTACATAAACACATTATTTCCCACAGAAGAAGCTACAAGCACTAAAAATTTTGTGGTATTTATTAAAAGTGAGAGTGAGATGTGTAGATGGAAGTGAGTAGAGCCAAAAACATATGACTGGCAGAGTATGGTATGTAACACAAAGGAGACAGGCTTGCACTGTCAGTGTGCATTTGTATATATACTGTACATTACATAATTTTTCACAGAGGGAGCTACAGGCATTAAGTATATTTTGTTATAAAAAGGGAGAGTGAGATGCTTAGATGGAAGTGAGTAGAGCTGAAAGCGTGCCACTAACTACTTTATGGAACATAACGCAAAGGAGACAGGCTGGCGCCATTAGTTTGCATAACACAAATGAGAGAGGCTGGTGCTTCTAGAATTGATATTTGTATATACATTTTATAATTTTCCAAAGAAGGAGTTACAGGCACTGAGATTTTATATATATATATATATATATATATATATATATGGAAAGTGTTAGTTGCACACTTGCACTCTAATACAGTATTATGATGATCATGCACATGCAAAAAGGTGATGTAACACAGTGCAATGAGAGACAGTATCGCAGCAGTGAGACACAGAATTGGTAAGTGACACAAGGACTTCAAAGGGGTGATGGTAAGAAAAGGGAATGCACAGCAGACTCAGAACAGGGTTCTGTGCACATAAGTATCAGGCAGCCATCTTGGCTGAAATATGTGAATTTCAGCTCCTTGCATGGCACGGAGTGGTGGGGGGATTAAGCAGATCATATAAGCAAAGATTCACAACCTCTAAGTGCAGAAGAAGTATAAATTCTTACTGATCATATAAACAAATAATTGCAAAGCAATCACTCATATAGCAAGGTTGGGCTGTATACGCATATGGTATTCACATATAACTTGCTGTATTGTGGTAGGTGGGGACACACCATCCACTCACTCGATGTAGTGTTGCTCTTGGGTGTCTGCCCTTTCCTCTCCTCCATCCTCTTTTCCTTCTATCCTTATCTGTCTTTCTTTCCTTCATTCTTTCCTCGTCCTTCTGCCTACGGGTGACTTACACTCCTGTCTTTCTTTCCTTCATTCTTTCCTCTTCCTCTTGCCTGTGGGTGACTCTACACTGAGTTACAAGCTAAATGGTTTTCTGTGTACATCAGGAAACCATTTACTATGCTAGATGGTAACCATATACATGTAACCAGATTTTGGCGCCTAGTGGTTTAGTGGGTAATTACGGCACTCCAGTCAGATTGAGCCGGTGAAAGTTTATATCCAAGGGGTGGTTGGGGTTTATTGCTGACATAATGCCACACAGGGATGAGTGAAGCTGGTCACTCTCATCTTTAATGTCAGGACCAACTTGCCTAGCCCCAGGCTCCTACTCTCCTCGTGGGGCAATATAGGATCAGATGATGGATGGATGGATGGAGAGTCATTGAATTTTTACTACAGTAGACCCTGACTGTAACGGACTAATTGACAAGAAGTCTGATCCAATAATGCGCTTGTGCGTCATATCTGATGGTACCCCCCTGAGGTGGGATGTCAAGCTTATGTTTGAAAATAAATGAGTACAGTAGCATATTCTAGTACTGAAAATGAAAACTATGCCCATTTTACACAAATTGGGCCATACTTTCACTCTTGTGCAGCTTGTTTCACATCATTGTCATAGCTCTTCTTCATGACTAGTACAGTACAGTATTACTATTGTCAGTTTTTACAGCTCACCAGTCACAATGGGGAGAGGGCAGTTTCAGGCCAGGTTGGAGTAAAAAGGGTAGGAAATACATGTATCGCGACCCATTGCATCCCACTTAATGGACACTGTTAGTTGTAGCTGATGGAAGTGCCATCGTGTCCTTTAAATCTGATATCCAGTCTGTCAAAGTCCATTCAAGTGAGAGTGTGCTGTGCTGTACATGTACTAGGCAATAGTCATTTATTGAATTTTGTTAGTCAGTCAACCTCTGTTCCTCTAAAGCTTAACCTTTGTCCCCAGTGATAACACTGGAACGTTTGAAGATAGCCTGGGCACCATTAAGCACTGCAACACGGGACTTGGCAAAAACAAAGCGAAATTATTGTCTGTTGATGATGGGGGTATGGACTGCAGCAGTTTTTCTGGCTGCCTTGCCGCTCTCCAACATCTCTTACTTCAGTGGCTTCTACAGTCGATCAGGGGTGTGTCTCGCTCTCCACATCACCCAGGACAATCCAAATGGCTGGGAGTACTCTGTCTTCGTCTTCATGGGCAAGTGCAGTGTACAGTAAATCCTGACCATATCGAACATCTGTTTCTTTATATCATGTGCAGTTGTGGACTTCATTGTGCTTAAAATGTGAAAGATTTAATTATAGCATCTTTTTTTTCTGACACATACTCATATACATCAGATCAGATGTCATTCATTATCAGTTTCTTTATGCGCACCACAATTACACATTGAATTATTTGTTAGACCTGCACCAACTCCTCAAATCACCCAACACAAACACTGTATAATTCACTGACGTGGTATATCATTTAATTCTGCAGATTTATAACATCTCTCTCAGTCGCTTTTACCCTCTACAACTTGAACTTGACTGACATGTAACTTGAGTTAATTGATTTATAAACCCTCATGCATCTCCACTAGTCATAAGTCCCCATTGAACAAGCTCCCTCTTTACTTCAAGTGTGGGTACAGATACCTGACTTAATGCATGTCATACCTTCCCATTCATCCACTTCACTCCCTTCAGTTTTGTCACACATGCTATCATAGTGTATTGTACCTTTGTTCCCAAAACATATTTATTAATTCTAACCTCTTTCATTTTCCATAACTACATGAATAAGAGGTTGATATTAAATAGCAATAAGCTGATCATTGATGAAGTTTAGGAACATGTACAATTGAACTGTTCACTCACATTTGGTGCCAAGATTAAGTATAGTCAAACAGTGCTTTTAAAGAAGTCATTATTTTATTTTTATTTTATTTTTTTTTAAGGAGGAGCTATATACAGTATGGTTAATATGCAGCCATAAGCCATAATTTTATTTGTAAAAATTCTTTCAATAAGTTTACTCTGTACAGTTGAACTTTTCATTCACAATGCCAAGACCAAGTACAGTATAATCAAACAGTACTTTTGAAAAAGTCATTTGTTTTGATTTTGGGAGTTTTTTTTAAAGAGCTGTATATGGTTAATATGCAGCCATACACCATATAATATCTATCTATCTATATACCTTGGCTGCTTCCCCCAAGGAAAGGGAGGTAGCCGAGACAGGACAACACACTCCCCATTTACTTGTCCATTCAAACACATTCATTCGCATCTTAGCCCCAAAGGGGAGAACGGACAGATCCTCACCGCACCACACCGCACAAGGGTCAACTGCGCAATACAATCAGTGACATCCGCAGCAGGGCCCGACAGCAGAGCTGGTTTACCCCTGCCACATCATAACAGATCCATCCCCTTACCTGCACCTGACCTGACTAGCTGATCAGACCAAAAGTGGGAGAATATCCCTTCAGGGCTGTGTCATCACTTATTCATTCACAATTTCTCTCCATTTATTTCTGTCACGCACAGCCACTCTTCCTTGCTCAACAGACATCCCTCTCGCATCCAGCGCTCTCTTCACACTGTCCATCCATCCTATTCGTGGTCTTCTTCTCAGCCTTACACCTCTCACATCAGATCTAGTTATCTTTTTCACCAATCGCTCATTATCCATTCTCTCCATATACCTTTGTTAGCATGAGGAAGACTGGTCAGTGTTTACATATCAGTCTCATGAACACAATATGTATGGTAAATAGTTTGGTATTCACCATTATTTTCACAATTCTACCCTACTGAGCTGTAAGAGGATAACAGTATAACAGTTGGAGTCAAAACAACATATATACAGATCAAATGTGAACCATAGTGGGTAGAAGTAGGAGATACTGCAATTTTTTATCTTTCTTGTGAGTGAATTTGAAGTTTATTGGTCTCTGACTTAAACTTTTCATATCTTTTCAGTGAGTGGACTTGTAGTTGTTGGTCTTCTTCATGTTGATCAGAATTGTTCCTTAGTTGCAGTGTGTGTGTAAAAGCAAGTGTCACAAGACATGACTTGTGTATACTGTACAGGTATTTGCAATAGTAATACAGTAATAGAAATAGAGTAATCCCAGTCTGCCTGGCTGAGCAGACCCATCAACTGCAGGCAAGCAACCACCCATGGAGGGCCATCCTGTGCAGTGAACCATTGTTTTTTTGTAGTAGACAGTGCCTCACCACAGCGAGGCACAGGGAAGAGTGTAAAAGTTTGATTCCTGGATGGACATCATATGTATGTCTCCACCCAAATAACAGGGGCACCATAGCAGGTTCCAAGTCAGCCCATTACTTGGTTATATAGTTACCACCCAGCATTGTAAATGTTTTCCTGGTTTACAGGAAACCATTTACACTCAGTGTAGAGTCACCTAAAGGCAACACCATAATGAGTTAGTGGTTGATAGGCGTCCCACCTAACACTAGGTTTTTATCGTAGTTACAGTATGCTGTATTGGCGGGAACAACAGTGGATTCCAGATGGAATATTTTGTGACCAATGGGCAAAAGAATTGACATGCATTGTTCCTCTTATACCAGTCATTAAATGGCACACTGACAGTGAAAAGCAACATTGCAGAAAAAGGGTTTGAAGGATAAAAACAGTGTTTATACAGCTGTCAGTGAGTTTTAAACAGACACAATTTTCAAGAGAAAATATTAGTCAAAGAGGCCGCAGTGAAAGGTATTTGCAGTACCTATATATGCATATGCGGTAGCTGGAATTTCTTAACATTACACAGATTCAGACTGTTACAGTCTGTCATAAGATCTTTCATGTAGTGCAAATGGATGACATTCATTGATTGAAATATACTATAGTCATATATGATTTATGGATACAAGGGTCAGCTTCACAATGTAAGTAGGTTAAGAGCAACTGGCATATACTCCAAAAGCATTGTTTCAGGAAGAGAGTAAGAAAATCACATGACTTCCTTTGGCCAACAGTGCTGACACACTGTACATAAATTACAGTATCATATACTTTGGTAAATTATAAATATTTTGTTTTCCTATTATAAGTATACTGTACTGTATTCTGACTGTGGTGGCTGCGAGGGGCTTGCATGGAGTTTTAGAGCCAACTCTAACATACGGGTTTAAGGCTATGGTGTGGCATGAAAATGAAGAGACAGGCATAAGAGCAGTGGAGATGGGGCTGTTGAAGCACTTGTATGTGTGTAGAGTGTGGAGAGTGAATATGATAAAGAATAATGTGATTCATGAAATATACAGAATAAGAATGTCTGTGGATGTCATAGTTGAAGAGAGTTTGCTTAGATGGTATGGTTATCTGGAAAGAATGGGTGTTTAAAGTAATGAAAGGGTTTATCTCAGTGAGTTTGAAGGTGAGAGGAGGCACAGTAGATAAACAAGAAAGTGGACAGATTTGGTATATGAGTGTTTGAGAAAGAGAGGCACTGACAAGGGATTGAGCTGAGTGGATGAATTTCTTGTGATGGAGTGTATGACTAGGATTTTGCACCCCATTTCAACTTGTCAGTCATTGAAGTGGCACTGATAGGTGACTATACCTATTTGGTGGAGCCATTATTCCAGGGGCTTGAATGGTGAGTGAATGGGAGTGTGGTTCATTCAGTTGGACAGACTTTGAGTAGTACTGTATCCTATTCTGTTTGGATTTTCTGGCTGTCTGGACCCTATCTCATCATGCCCTATGGTGGGAAAGGAGTTCCGGATGATGTCAGTGGTGATGATATTTTAACTGTGGTGCTAACAAGTCATATGAAGAAGTAAAATTTGTGTCCAGTAAAGAATGTGGTGTGTGTAAGTAAATTATAATGTTAGAGAGATTGCTTTTTACAGAAAGGAAGACAGATGAAGCGGTAAATTTGCTTCTAACCTTTTGTACTGACTAGAAATTTCTTTAAATATTAATCTCTTAGCCACTAATGATGGCCTTGTTTGGGCACATATTAACATTGTCTGAAGAACTAGATATACTGCTGTTCTATCACATCCTTGTTTTACCTTTGTTTTTCTCTTTCATCCTTTCAGTGCTAAACTTCTTGTCATTCACTGTGATCGCTGTCAGCCAAGCATGGATATACAAGGTAGTGAACAGTCCTGATGACAAAATCAGTCAACGCACCACCAGTCAGTGCAGTGGAAATAGACGCAGTTATGGTCAACGCAGAGTTAATAAACGTACTGGTAGGATACTGACGCTGATCGTAGTCACTGATGCTGCGTGCTGGCTTCCCATCATCTTCCTTGGTGTCCTCTCTCTCTGTGATGTCTCCCTTCCCCCTGAGGTTAGTATAAGCTGTGTTATGCTTCTTTCTTCATCTTTGCTCAGATGATATCACTGGGAACATATGTTAGTCACCTGCATTTACTTTATGTCTTCTGATTTACCATAGCCTGGCCTGATGTCCCTACAACCCAAAGCAGGTTCAGTGGAATCTTGGATCTCACAAATAATAAAGACCAAAATTTAGATGTCAAATGCAATTACATGAAATAAGTGAGTATTAAAACAACAGTTAATAGTCAGATAGGTACTGGAGCCATGAGAAATCAGACTGTTTGTACCCACCTTTAACTTATAATTAATAGGAAATTGAAGGAAAAACGGTGAATATTAAAATAAAGTAATAAAGACAAAGAACACATACTTTAAAACAGTTAAAGTAAATGGTGGTAGCTAATAGCAACCATTCTCCATTTTATATAGATAGATAACAAAGAACACATACTTTAAAACAGTTAATGTAAATAGTGGTAGCTAATAGCAACCATTCTCCATTTTATATAGATAGATAGATATAGATATGGATATATATATTTTGCATGAGCAGTAAACCCCAGCCACCCCTTGGATATAAACTTTCACCAGCTCAATCCGATTGGAGTGCTGTAATTACCCACTAAACCACCAGGTGCCAAAACTTGGTTATTTAGTTACCACCCAGTGTAGTAAATGGTTTCCTGGTGTACAGGAAACCATTTGGCTAGCCTCTCAGTGTAGAGTTGCGTGTTCAGTATAGATAGATAGATAGATAGATAGATAGATGGATGTATATACACAGTACTGTATGTAATAATTTCTTTACATTAAAAAAAAATTGCTTTCTAATAATTATATCAGTATCTAATCTTTTATCTTACTATTGCATATTTTGAACTTCAAAGGATTTCAGACTTGCTATAGACTGTACTGTAATAACAGTTGTAATCATAACAGCACTTATTGTCAAGCTTTTATTAAGTAGGCTGTAGCACCAGCCAGTCAGGGCAGTACTCACGAGGAGAATGGAAAAGCTGGTGATAGGGAGAGCTGGAGCTCCTGTTTCATTAGCCCTCAAGACTACCCTGACCATTTCCCTTTGCTTACGTATTTCAGTGTGACACTAATGTTGAGAGTAGGTCTGCATACTCTTCTAAACACTTTTCTCTAACTCTCTTATGCACCACACTACATATACTTTACATACCACATATTGCACCCTACTGCATCATGGGTTGGTGCCAGCAGTGGCTTGCTGCCAGGAAACTTTGCCCATGCTACCTAGGTATGGACTTGAGTGGAGCCACAGCGCAGGTCCGTCTACACAATTTAGGGGCAGGGATGGGGTGGGGCTCAGATCTGTGTCAGAGGGCACAGGGTATTGTGGTTCCCAGCCTGCCGCAACTGCTCAATAGAGAGGGGCCTGGACCTAGTAGTAGCATCTCCAGGCAGCTGCCCTGTCATTCAATGTCTTATGGTAGGACAGTTACAATGCCCTGGTATGCATGGAGGGCATTGCTGTAGGTGTCTTCACAGGGTGCCCTGAAGTCACTGCAACAGCCACTGGCTGCAGCTGATGGGCTTTGGGTCCCAGTTAATCTCGGGTGGAGGAGACCACTAACTCTCCACCCCATTGCCTCAAAACCCCTTCCCTCAGGCCCATCTCGGTTCCTGTATGGTACATGTTTCTTCCTTATTCTGTCATTTTCATCATTTTCCATTACCATAACCATGTGTATGTGTGTTTTTGATACCATAACAGTATGTATGTATTTATTGGGTCTAAATTGTTGTAAAGAGGAAAATTTGGGTTTACAATTGGGGTGCCCAGTGCCAGTTAGGATAGATCCCTGTGGTTGTGTTATCACAGTATTGTTGTCACACAGTAGGTACTTTACCAGTTATGTGCAACAACCATGGGATCACTGTACACACAATAATAAACGGGCCTTAAAGGTTATTTGTCTTCTCTTTAACACAGGAATATCAGAATTAACAGAACTAGATACTAGCCATAAATTCATCATCATCATTATCATCGTCTTCGTCATCATTGTCATCATCTGATGCCTTACTTCTTTCCATCTAGCCTCCTGCAGGGGTATGATGATAACAGAATACCTCCAGGCCATTTTTTTTCCTCACACAGCCATCTCCTCTTGGACACATTTCTTGACCAAACCAAATCAAATAGGAACACTTGTCAACCCAGTTCTTTGTATTTGTGAGATACTGATGTGGGATGCGTATGAGTTAAAGCAAGGTAAAATCATGCACAAAAGTTCACTGTGACCATATGTTTGTGGATGGTGACTCAGTTTTGGTATGTCAGCAAGGAATGTAAGAACCACTTCCTATTTACCTCTCTTTCCCAGCTCTTTTCCTCTCCATCGCCCAGCTCAGTCAGCCCCTCACCTCCCCACATCTTGTTCACCTGTTACTCTGTTCCCCAGATCTTCACATGGGTTGCAGTGTTCATCTTGCCTGTCAACTCAGCCCTCAACCCTGTCATCTACACCTTTATTGATCGAAAACTTCACCAGCAAGTACGTGGGCTTCGTAAATCCTTATTAACTCATTCAGCGTCTACGTCTCTCACAGAAGGTCAGTTCATAATCACAGTTGCAGTTAGTTTGAGTGTGTGTGTGTGTGTGTGTGTGTGTGTGTGTGTGTGTGTGTGTGTGTGTGTGTGTGTGTGTGTGTGTGTGTGTGTGTGTGTGTTGGGCTTCGTAATTCCTTATTAACTCACTCTGCATCTGCCTCTCTCACAGAAGGTCAGTTCATATTCACAGATGCAGTTACTTTGTGTGTGTGTGTGTGTGTGTGTGTGTGTGTGTGTGTGTGTGTGTGTGTGTGTGTGTGTGTGTGTGTCTGTCTGTCTTGGAATGTGGTAAGTGGGAGGGACCTACCATCCACTTACTTGATTTAATACTACTTTTGAGTGACTACACAATGGCAACCCAAATGGCTTCTTGTAACCTAGGAAACTGTTTACCACACTGGGTGGTAAACATAATTTCAGATGGACAGCTGATGGTCTGCTGGGTAAAAGTGCACCAGTTAGATATATCTCATAGGGGATTGCATCTGAGGAATGGTTAGGGTTCATCGCTCGCATAATAGTACTCACAAATAGATAGATGGTAGTCTGATGGGTAAAAGTGCTCCGGTCAGATGTATCTCATAGGGGATTGCATCTGGGGAATGGATAGAATTTATTGCTTATGTAATACCACTAATGGGAGAGCAGATGGTCACATTTGTTTAGACTTTAGCCTAGTCCTGGGCCCCTGTGTTACTGATGGAGCAGTGAAGGATTTGATGATGCATGTTATTAACTACGAATCTTGGCTGACACATAGAATAACTAGGGTTCCAGTTCACTAGCATTAGTATGGACCTGTGTCCCTCTCTTTACTTAGATGTTGACCTCTTCTCAGTTTAGAAAGTTCATGAAAAGGTCATCCCATTAAACAATTACAGTACATACTTTATTTTGCAGATTACATCTTTGTCTTATAATGCATATCCAGAAATAATCGTGCATCTTCAAAAAGGGCACTTTTTTTTTAAGAAAGCAATTGAGCAGATGCTGAAGAATTGAGTGGGATTTATTTTGAGTCCCTTGTTGTTTATCATGGTACTTGAAGCCTTTTCATGTGACTTCAGAAATGGACTCCTGTGGGAGATGTTGTATGCTGATGATTTGGCGTTGATTGCAGAGAATGAAATGGAGGCAGAGGAAAGATTTAGGAAGTGGAGAGATGGTATAGGGTACAAGGGCTTAAGTGTAAATGCAGATAAAACAAAAACGATGATATCTAGGGTTGGTGCCGGTACTGTCAAAGATGAGGGAGAGTGGCCATGCGCAATTTGCCACAAGGGGATTGGAAATAATTCCATCTTGCACAGTGTTTGTGATAAGTGGGTTCATAAGAGATGTAGTGGTATTAGTGGTAGACTGCGAGATAATGCTGATTTTATGTGTACGGTATGTTGAGGAGAGCAGGTGGAGATTGTCAGTTGTGAAAGGATTGAACTTGCTGGTGAGTCTCTTGAGTGTGTGGAAGAGTTTTGTTATTTGGGATACATGTTATGTGCTGGAGGTGAGGCTGGAGCCAGCTCTGTGGCTAGGGTGAGAAGTGGTTGGAAGAAGTTCAGGGACCTGTTGCCTCTCCTGATGTTGAGAGGGCTGTTCCCAAGTGCTAAGGAATCTTTGTATGCAGCATGTGTTAGGAGTGTAATGCTGTATGGTAGCGAGACCAGGGCAGTAAAGGAAGAGGATATTCGCAGGCTCATACATACAGAAATGACAATGATTAGATCGAGCAGCATGGAGAGCTGCCATTAGGTGACCAAGGCTGATGCATGCAAGCTTGTTGGAGCCTTCAAAAGCGAAACGAAACAAAAAATGAAAATTTCCTGGAGATAAGGGTGGGTGATATCCCTATGTTGTTTAAAGTGAGTAGGACCTTTGTAGAGTGGTTTAGAACTTAACTGAATGTTGTGAAGGCAGAGCAACAATGTGACTGTTTGAGAGAAGGTGACTCAGTTTGTGATTTGTTGGTATATGGAGATAGATTGGAATTGGTTTAAGAGATTTAGCACCCAGGTGCAATGCTGTGATAAAGGAGTAAATATGTAAAGGAATTGGACACATGATTGTGGGACTACATGGAAGTTGAAAATGTCAACATTGATAAGTTTTTATAGTTTCAGCATGTTACATTTAAAGTGGGTAAGTGTCTGGTGGACAGTTTTGACATTATATTAGATATTTGCTGAGTATTATTATGCTTTAATTAAGCTGTAAATAAGGGAAGTAATATGCAATTTTTCAAACACTGAAAAGACGGGACTGTCTTTGATATAGTACTTTCCTCAGTTATGGTGAAATGGAAGCATAACGTTGTTCAGTAAGTAATTGATATAATGTCAAAGCTATTTTCACACAGCGTTTTTCTGTATTATGTGAAAATAGCTTTGATATTACATCAGGTACTTACTAAACAATACTTCCTCCTTCACCTTTATCATTTTTTTTCTGTGTCTGTCCTTATCTGTTCTTATTTTTTCCATTTTCCTCTCACTTTTTATGATTCTTCTTTCCATTTTAGGTGGCTTTACACAGAGTGACAACCCTAATGGTTACCTGTAAGCCAGGAAACTATTTATATTGCTGGGTTGTAACCACATAATCAACCTATATGTGTCAACAAGTGGGTTGGCAGAGGGTTATAGTGCCCCTCTCCATAAAACAACTAACTCAGAGTCAGATGGCCACTCCCCATGGGATTATGGCATCCGGCAATAGATAGATAGATAAATTATTCTTTTTTAAACAGTTTGTGCTAACACTTTGAAAATTATCAGTGTTATGATTTTCAATTTCCTTATACCCATATCCCAAAACTAGCAAGTGTCCAATTGCGTGTCCCAAGGAATTAATGTGGGCAGTGCTATGGTAGCCTTGATACAGAATGGAGGTCTATGTATGGAGACTGTAGGATGTTTTAGTGTGCATGGATAATAAGGTATTTTTGTATATATGAACTGTTTTGGCCGATTGATGGAGATACAGATATAAGTTAGAGGGGATGAAAATGTTGTACAGTACTGTACTGTATTTGTGCAAGTCTGAGAATAGAAGAAAGTGTGGAAGGCTTAGGTGGAGGAATACAAGAATTGAATATTTAGATAAGCAAGGCATGGAAACTGAAAAAGTGAAATCACTGATGAAGGCTAGGAATAGATGCATGAAGTAGCAATATTTGGAGATACATATGACAGAGTTGTACCCCTATTTAAAATGGCAATCTATGGAATGCCCTTCTCCTCATAGGCATTATCAAGCACATTTTGTCCATGTACTATGAGGCCTGTGTTATGAAGTCACAAATTTCAGTGGGTTCAGTGGTAGGTCATTGCATGTGTGACTCATTTCACTGTGCACTGTGTTGGGAATTCTCAGACATTCTGGTTCCTGTTTCTGAATCCTTCTCACTTTCTTTATGAAAGTAAGAAAACAGGATGATAGCATTGGCTTTGTAATATTGTTACCATTACTGTGCCGTATATTATTTTAATCAGTGTAGGATCATAACAAACAGATTAAATATGGTACTGTACAGTGTAATACTTATTACACCCACATGCACAGTTGTGCAGTGAGCAGTGTTGTGTCTACTACCCACTGAAAGTAGTGGCACTCCCATTCCCACTACTTGGATCAAAATATACCATTACTACAGGGAGCTGTTACCTCTCCAGACATTGATAGGGCTATCCCTATGTGCTAAAGGATCTTTGTATGCGGCATTTGTTAGGAATGTAAAGCTATATGGTAGTGAGACCTGGACAATAAAGAACAGGATATTTGTCGGCTCAGATGTGCAGAAATGACAGCGATGAGGTGGATGTGTAGTGCATCTTTGAATGCAAGGCCTGGAGGGGCTAGGTTTATGATGAAAGAATCAAGAGGAAAGATGGAACTGGAGTGTATTGGTGTTGTGATGAGGAGGGGTAGATTGAAGTGGTTTGGACATGTGGACAGGATGAGTGATGATGATTGGGTGCAGAAAGTGAGAAGTGTGAACACTGGGGGTAGGGGTGCTACAGTTACTTTTAAATACATTAAGATTTTTTTTTTTTTTTAAGATAATATTTCTCCAGTAATCTTAAACAATTACTTCATATTAAGGCTAATATCAGGAAAGTACAGCCCAAGTGCAGGTCATGGTTTTCATTTCCTGAAACTTGGTAACATGTTGTATATTAAAGTAATTCACAGGAAATACATGAACTTTAAAAATAACAAGCCCATGAAAAATAGTACTGAATTGGTTTCCTCATTGCCAAATCACCAAACAGAAGGCAACTTATCATCTACTGTAACCATTGATATTATCCACAGGAAATATATTACAGCACCTAGAATGAAGAAGTTTATGAACATACAAACTGAAAACACTTAACATCTTCATTAGCAAATTTAAGATTATTACCAGTTCATCTTGCTTCAGCACTAGAAAGATTTTTCTTTATCAAACTTGCCAGTTTGGTCATAATACCAGATGGCATCCCCCTCATTGGTTCACTGGCATCTGGCAATTGGCATCCACCACACTCAGATTTGTCCAGTGTCTAACATGGGCACATATAACCCCTAAGTGCCGGGTGACGGTTGTATCCAACGTGAAATTGATGGATCAGGGGCGCCGGGTGACTGCTATTACCACAAGTGTTTTTGCACCAAAGTTTGAAGTGGCTGCCACTTGATCTCATCACCAAAGGGTGGGGATAACCTCTCAGCACCTGATGCGTGCATACCTTAGTCGTCTCTGTGACCCTGCCAGGTGTAGGACGATGTTCTCATGCATCTCGTCTGATTCTGCTCCCGCCTTTCGTGGACCCTTGTATCATCTGCCCCTGCCAAGACTCTTTCCATGAATACTAGAAAAGGGCTCGGTGATAGTGTCATAAAACATGCCTTGGATGCAACAGTGTCTAGTTTTTCTAGTAGTGGAGTAAGTTATCACATTGAGAGCAAAGCCATAGTCGGCGCCGCAGGCAGACGCATGAACACGTCCTGCTCTCATGCTGCTCTCACTGCAAACATTAGTTCTCTTCCTCACATCATTTCTCATTAAAGCAGTGAGCTTGAGACCTGGGGATACTTTCATTCGCAAGGGGAAGAGTTGTTGAATAAAGTGGTCGTTAATATGTTTCTGTAAGTGCTATACTTTCCGAGATATTAAGGTTTGAAGACAAGCAATTTTCATCAGTTTCTGAGAAATTGCCCGTAGTGAGGTGACGATTGTGGTAAATATTGCTTGGCGTGTGGGGGTTAAGAGCTGTGATTAGTAGCTGGAATACCTCAGAAGTGTAGTATTACTGCTGTTTCATTACTCTTAATAGAAAGTAGTGCACTACAGCTACTTACTGCTTCAAAAAGTAGCTCTGTTACATAGTGTCACTAATTTAGTGCTGCTACCCCCAACACTGGCAGAGAGAGAGAGAGAGAGAGAGAGAGAGAGAGAGAGAGAGAGAGTGAGTGAGTAAGTGAGTTTGTGTGTGTGTGTGTGTGTGTGTGTGTGTGTGTGTGTGTGTATTTACCTATTTGTATTTACCTATTTGTAGTATACAGGAATTGAGCAATGCTCGTGTTGTCCTGTCTCCATATCCACATTTATCAAGTCTACCTTTACACACATGAATGTTTTTCTCATGCACCACCTCTTTGTCTAAGTCGTTCCAAATATTTAAGAATATACCTAATTGTGATATACACGGAATGTACTATGCTCGTGGGTTTCCGTCGCTGTTTCTCAATAAGTCGAATTTAACTTTAAACTCGTGTGTGTGTGTGTGTGTGTGTGTGTGTGTGTGTGTGTGTGTTTTAGTGATCTATATAACTCAGAATATTTAGATCTAATCGGAACCAAACAATGGAAATGTTGAGTTAGCCAAGGTTTTTTTTTTTTTTTTTTTTTTTTTTTTTTTTTTTTTTTTTAAATAAAGATGAGGGACAAAGCCAACTCAAGTAGTTTTAATCCAGTTTAAGCCAAACTTGGCAGAAGGTTTAGGGTCATTGAAGAATTAATTACAGTCAACTCGCATATATCGCAGGTTTGTTAGTCACGGTTTTCTAATTCACGGTACTTTTCAAGCTCAACTGCGATCACTTGGTACGTCGCTGTAACTAAGTTAATCAATTTGATAGCAGCGGTTGCCATCCCAAGTGACTTGTTTCTGAGGAGTTTTCCAGGTTGCAGTGTCGTTTACAGTAGTTGCGGCCAAAAGTCAAACATATTCAAGCATGACAGGCTAATCACAGTGCTTCCCACCCACACCTAGTGACAAGTGGGCACACTGGTTCACCCTGTTCCCCAATACCACCACATTCGCCTTGTGCTGAGAGGCCATAGTCTGCCTCAAACCTCGGCCCCCCCCCCCCCCAGTCACTTAAGCATTGTTGTCGGTCAGAGTCAGGTAAGAACTTTACAGTATTGTTCATTCCCATTAAACACATGCATTACATATTGTTTTGAAAGGGTGTTAGTGTTCACTGGTAACTAGTCGGGTGTAAGTATGGTGGTAGGGGGCAACTTTTTCGAGAGGTTACTCACAAATAATTTTCTCCATAAGTTATGTTATGTATAATTCATGGAATTTAATTCATGGAGTTTCAAAGTCACGGTTGGTATTAAGACTAAAATAACTGTGAATTACCCGAGTTGACTGTAGTTTCATTTTGAGAACAATAGGTCAAAGGTCAAGGTCACAGCTCATGGTCAGTTCAAACATTATCTTGTTTGAACTTGTGGATGAGTTGAGGGTCAAGCATTCCATTTAAAAAACAATTGATCAGAGGCAATATTAAAAGTCACAGGGCAAGATTAAAGGTTCAGCCTGTGGACTGTTGGTAGGGTGTGGGTGTTGCACTCTCTGAGTGCTCCATTGTGTTTAGCTTAAAATTTTTGCTTTTATGAAATCATCAAGCCAAACATTCCACCCCAGTCAAACTAACTTGTAACTAAAAGCAGTTCATCATTATCACTTACAGCTGCCAGCCGATTCACATCAACCTTCCGTATCAAGAAGAGCACTGAAACAGCTGACTCTGGAAAGTCCAAGTACAAGGATGTCATTTGTGTCTACACCCCTAATAAAAAATCTCAGGTGACCCACCACATTGTACATCAGCAACAGCAACCTGAAGTGAATGCTGCAGATTTAAAGAATGAATCACAGTGTTCTGTTTTTGAACAAAGAGAACTATCTGGAATAATACAAGAGAAAGAGTAAATGACATAACTAAAAAGCACCCCTTTGCTATCTTCTGTCAGCAGATTAGGAGAAAGGTGCAAGTGAGAGTGCCAAAGAGAGGACCTACTGGTAATCTTAATGCTGTAACTGACTTGGACTAGGGAGATAGAAAAAAAAATGTCTTCCTAGTTGTTTGTTCATGGGAATCTGTGTATGTATGACAGGAAATTTAAGTTCAAGTGTTCAGTGTGATGTTTCAATTAACAAAATACTTGCATCCATGGGATTGGTGTTAGTGACTCAAATATGTACATGAGGAGGGGGGAGGGGGGTACAGAGGGTGTGTGTGTGCATCCTCCTTTTGTGGTTCACACTCTCTTACTACCTGTATGAAAACATTAATATTTCAGAACAGTGCTTGCTTGTAACTTCTCATAAAAAAGTTAAACTCAGCACTGTATCTGGATCAAAGCACCAGTAGACCAGTTACTGCTTGTGGGATTTTGGTGGATTGGTCCAGTACTTAGTGTACCACTTTCTACCTACTGGCTTATATCTAAGATTCTCTCAAAACCAGAGCTTTGGGTCCTCCTCATGACTGATCTTGAGAATGCCTAGTTCGATTGTTGATTGAGGACAGTGGGCCCTATTAGGTTAATGTGCAAGGGGGTCTGAGTGACACATATATCAGAATATGACATAATATATCCTGTGTCAGTAGTAGCAGCTGTTGCGTGTCCCCAACACCCAATGTGTTGTTTTGATCAGAGAAATATTTTTCAGTTCTGTTATCATTATTCATCATTCCATGGGTGTAATGAAATTTACTTCCCCCCACCCCCTTTGTAAAAGGACCATAGGCTAAATTGACCACCCCCTCCTCTTCCAGTCATCACTTGAAAATATCTGCATGAGGGTTAGTGAGGTTTTGAAGTTGTTCACTTCATTTTTCTCAGGTATTCTTATCACATAATAAAATGTTGTATGTGTAGTGTATTGCCAAGAATCTTCAGTTTGGTTGACCCTTAAAAACAATGCATCATGGGGATAAAAGACTGGTCAGAGTGTAGTGGCAGGCTTTGTAACAGAAACAAATGAACAACTGTTGTCATAATTTGAAACCAAAATGTTTAGTATTGGGCATTGTGTTTAGTGCACAAATAACCTAAAAATGTACAAATATGATAAAATTAATGCTGCATGAATACACCAATTAATTCTGTTGCATGATTCGTTGATTACTTAGATCATAACCTGAGCATTCTACACCTAAAGTTTTGCAGTACTAGGCTCAGATCTCCCTTATTGTAACCACTTGTAGTCCATTGGTCTGACAGCTTATTTCTTTTAACTCTCTATACAGTTGCGGACATATCAAACAGAAACACCCCATCCACCAGCAAGGTGATGTAATGCACTCCACATCTGGTAACACTGATAGGTATGGAACTTCACCTAAGGTTCATTTAGTTGCTAGGACAAACTGAACGTGGTGATCATTGCCACTGTGCGTAGTTATTGGTGGTAATATAATATATAAGCAATGTTCCGGCAGAAAATATAATAGCATGTCATGATTTTTTTTTTTTTTTTTTTTTTTTTTTTTTTGGTCACACAATACACCCTCTACATAGTGGCAGTTATTATGAATGACACGAATTTCATGAGTAGTTTAGTTTCAAGTCATGAACCATGCAACAGTTAAAAATTCATCATATAAGTCATAGTTATCAGCTTCCCCACATCTATCAATGAACTGAGAATTATCGTGATGCCCATCCTCCGTACGGCAAACCTGATATTGGTAGACCTCTGAAATCAAAGCAAGTTCACTACATACAGGAGGTGGCACCACAGGAGGCGTCAGGGTTGGGGTGGGGGACCTGGGAAACAAGAGGAGGATGGTGAGTCGGAGCCATGCCTTAACCTGACATCTACTCCAAACTTTTAATTCTCTCTCGTACCTCAGGCTTGTACACTATCGTGGTCTCTTCTGGCAGTATGGCAACAAAGGTTGTGGGCCAGGTGTGGTGGTTCAACGTACGGAAGGGGTTTGGCTTCCTGACTTGCCGGGACATGGGCAGCGAAGTTTTTATCCATTGTTCCTCCATCATGGCCTCCAACCCTTTCCACCCTGTGCTTTCAGTTGGGGCTGGCGAGGTGGTGGAGTTTATGTTGGTAGAAGGAGCTAAAGGTCCTGTGGCTGCCTCTGTCATTGGCCCTGCTGGCCAGGTGGTGGGGGGCTCTCCCCACGCCCTCCCCCATCAGTGGCACCGTCATCAACCTGTGTCTACCTCTCCTGCCTCCTTTTCTGCCTCTTCTGCTTCCACCATCGTCACCACATGCGTGGAGGTGGCCAAAAACTTCTCAGGGGGGGGGGTATATGGCAGTCCTTGCTCAAAGCCTACCTGCCACTTTCCAGGCAAATGGGTTCCCTGTCATACTCATCCCCTGGTCATTTTCCTCCTTGCCTTTAGTGTTGAAGGGGCCTGGGAGGAAGGCCCCTTGTTTTCCAATGAGGCATCCTGCAACCCCCACCACCTTGGTCCCGAGGGTGTTGCAGCTGCAGCCCTCCACTATTATGAGGCTCCAGTTGGCAGGATGTTCCGTCTCTCACCGGTCTGCCCCACCGCCACTTCCTGTGGTACTTATGGAGGTTGGGGATGCAGCTCCCTCTTCGCTGCCATTGCCTGTTGTTTCTGCCACCCCTATTTCCCCTGTTTCTCCTGTGGTGCCCGACAAGGTAGTGTCTGCACCACCTGTGGGGATAGACCTGGTGGGTCATGAGCCCTCCAGTTCGGTTTGTCCCCTCACCAGGGCTGACTTTGTCGTTCTTGATGAGTCAGAGCTGGACTCTGTTTTGCACCATCTATGTGACTGAGAACACTGCCCCTTTGACTCCTGATGAGAAGGATTTCGCCAAGGGGTACTTCCAGCAGGCGACACTCTCCTTCACCGAGCTGTGCGAGGGGTCCTTCCAGGCCATCAAGGACCCCAAGGAGGTGGAGATCCTTACTCATATCTTCCAGGGGATCCAGTCTTCATCTGCATTGGACTCTGCCTCTATTACCAGTTCAGATTAACCTCTATCCTGTGCCTTTCTTCCTACCTTGTGCCCCAGTGTGATAGTTAAGAGTGCTTATGGACTTACTGTTGTGTACTGGACTATGTCAGCACACAGTTTTTGAACCAGCAAATTGTCACAACTATGGCCCGGATAGTCACTGTTACATTTACCTCCACCATTCTGTATGGCCAGTAAATCTCCATCATGATGTACTGACTGACTCAGTTTAATTCTATTATATATGGTATTCTCTGGACTTTTTGGCTTATGGCCGACTTCATGGTCGATAGCTTAAAAAAAAAAAAAAAAAAAAAAAAAAAAAAAAAATAGGAGGGCGGTGGGTGTGGAAGTGGGCAATAGTAGTCAGACTGGGGTTAGAGCAGAGGGGTGATGGATTAGGGGACGGTGGACTTTGGTAGCCGACAGGAGCTACAATGAGAGGAATAGATTACATGGTGATGACTGGACCAAATCGTTGTTTCATGGAGAATATGGAATTTTACAGTCAGAATTTGGCTCTCTTTTTTTTTTTTTTTTTTTTAAAGAATGGTTTGTGAGCTCCTGGCCTTTGGTTCCTTCATTCTTGCATTATAAAAAGAAAAAGGACAATGAAACACTGTGTTGACGTTGCCATGTGTTGTAATTGACCGTTAAGGTTTGTAACAATTCACGACACTTTCCACTAGGTGGCTCAGTACCCCTGTATGTGCAAATATATGACACGTCCCTACAGTTTGTTAGATGTTACAGCTGTTGTCACAGTGGTTGGGAATTACTCTTGTAGCATATTACATAGTATCATCATGGATGATGACTGATATCACAAAGAGTAGGGATAGATCTATGTAGAATTTCCCATTATCACCAATGAATATGAACAGTCTGACAGTAATGATGGTCCCTATGGTTCTCCTTAATATCTGTATGGCACCGATGTAAAATAATGGTGGATTTACTTAACCCAGGTTTATGTTTCGTTTTCTGCATGTCGTGTTTGGCTGTTGACTTTAAACATTACCACTGGTTATTAGTTACATTTAGGTTTCTATTGAGCAACTGTCGTATGCCCCAAGCATTCCTTCACAAATCCTCGAGCCAGGAATGGTGGAACAAGGTTGTAATGTTTGCAGTTACCAGGTCTGAGTACGGGCATATTACATCAACTATGCCAGTAATTACCGAGATCCCTCGTATTGAACCAGCAACTTTCTTCCTTGTTGTACCCGTTCAAGGAAGTTTAGAGGGTGAAGTGCTTGAAAAGGTACAACAAGGAAGAAAGGTTGCTGGTTCCTTGAAAGCAGTGATAAGAAATAGGGAAGTGAGCATGGAAGTGAAAAAGTTACTACATGACAGTATTGTGATACCAGCTGTAACGTATGGAAGTGAAGACTGGACCTTGTCGGAGGGACAGAAGTCAAGAGCGAGAGCAGTGGAAATGAGTTATTTGAGAGGAGCATGTGGAGTCACATGGAGAGATAGGCTGACAAATGAGGAAGTGAAGGAGCGTTGTGTTGTGGATGTGGATGTGATAGGAAGCGTTAGGAGAAACACATTAAGGTGGTTTGGCTATGTAGAGAGGATGGAGAGCTACTACATGACAGTATTGTGATACCAGCTGTAACGTATGGAAGTGAAGACTGGACCTTGTCGGAGGGACAGAAGTCAAGAGCGAGAGCAGTGGATATGAGTTATTTGAGAGGAGCATGTGGAGTCACATGGAGAGATAGGCTGACAAATGAGGAAGTGAAGGAGCGTTGTGTTGTGGATGTGATAGGAAGCGTTAGGAGAAACACATTAATGTGGTTTGGCCATGTAGAGAGGATGGAGAGTGAGAGACTGACAAGGAGAGTATGTGAGTGAGGTGGAGGGGGGGAGAGGGAGGGGGAGGCTATAGGGATGATGGTGGGATGGAGTGGAGAGGTGTATGAGAGAGGGGGGTGTGAGCTGGGAGCAGGGCAGTGAAATGGCGGAGAACAGGGCGACATGGAGGCGATTTGTTTGTGGCCACCCCTTACGGGATTAAGGCGTCTGGCAATAGTTAGTTAGTTTGTAAACACACACTTTACCTGAAGTGTTTTTCGTTATGCTAAACAACCGAGTAGCGTTCACATTGTATGAAATTAACAGGATAATAATAAATAGGAGGACCATTGCTCTGTTCACAGAGAGCAACTACTGAGCCACCCATCTAAGCAGTGTCTGAACATGGAGCTGTTGCCCTAGCTGAGTAACGGTGAATATTGCAATACATTATAGAAGACACTCGTTGTTGAATAAACATGTGATTCCGCTGTTCGTGGTGTAGCAGTCATTTCAGCCATCTCCTCTCCCGGTCAGTACCCATGTCTTAGTGCTCACAGTTGTCGGGAAGAGAGAGAGGAGGACACTTCACTGGATACTGAGGTTGTGAATCAGATTGCTTAACAGTTACACGTCCTTCATACTACGATTTACTCTGTCAGTATAGAGTTTACAGTAAGCCGACATAAAGATCATATAATACAGCTGATAAGGCATCTCTTCCCCACCTATTAGCCCACCCCAGCATCGCCACCCATGTTCTGAGCCCCAGTCCATCCCCCTCCCCCCAGTAAATCTCGTTTCCGTTTACACCAGTGCCATACAGATAACGAGAACCATTGGCACGAATCACTACTGTTAGCTATTATTTTTTGTGGTAAGAGAAAATTCCACCCTCCCCCTCCTCTTGTTTCCTCATCTTTCAATATCCCAGACGTCATCCATGATGTTACTACGTAAACGCAGCAGGAATAGCTCCTATGCAGACGTTATAACAACAGGTGTGACGTAAGACAAACATTCTAGGGGTGTTTCATATATCACCATGTGATGACATAGTCGTGACCATACTTTAATAATGCAGGGTTTGTGTAGTTTGGCACCCTATGGGGAGCAGGTGTCCTATAGACAACATAACAATACATGCTGGTAGACTGCGTAACATGCCAAAGTCTGCGTAACGTTTAACGGCCTGACTAATTCCATAGTCAAACTATAGCTGATTTGGCACCATGTCACCAGCGTATCACTTAACCATTCCATCCTAGCTTGCGGCCACAATCCACTCTTCCCTACCCTATCACTCGCCTTTGTAGAGCCCCTTCTTACACCAGCCAGACCACTATTGCCCCCTCCTCACCCACCTCCTTCGTCCCAGGCGCCCCAACCTGCCTTCTCCTGTGGCCTCACCCCTAATGAAATTGCGTCGATTAAAGAGGCTACCAGTTGCAGGTTCATGGTCAGGGAGGAGAGGGGTCACGGTAATTGTGAACATTATGATTGGTGTGGGAATACAAATAATGTTTTAATTGTTCTAATGGATTATTTGCTGGCCGTCGGTAAATTTTTTATGGTTCACGACGTTTGTCGAAAACGAACCCTGTTTCATGTCGGTGAAATACTAATATGTATCATGTGAAATTATTTTATTACCATATTCACAAAAGTTATTTTCAGTACAGTGGCAGGCGGGACGTTTATATACCACAAGTAACTGCGCACAGCGGCAATGATGATAGCGTTCGGTTCGTCCTAGCGACCGAACGAAACATGTACTGTACTATACCTATCAGTGTTACCAGATGCAAAGAGCATTATACCACCACTTCTGGTGGACGGGGTATTTGATATGTCCGCAACTGTACATTCTTTACTATATATATCCCTCATCTTTATCACCCTCCCCCCTGTCATTGCTCTTGCCCTTTTAACTATTTGCATCATACCTTGCACTCGTCTTCATTGTACATCCTACTGCTGGATGATTGGACACCACCAGACACCACATGCCTACTTCCGTGTAGAGCCAAACGGAACTTAAGCCTGCCTCACAACGTCTTACAAGAACGGATAATTAACCCTTCTGTTCTTAAACCATTAAATTATTCCTCGCATTACCTAAAGCTCCATTATGACTCTTCCCTAGGTTAACATGAGTAATAAACTTAACAAGCACTTAATACAAAATTATAGCAGTCAGGGTTACGTACTCATCACGCCATACTTTATGAAAATGTACCGATTCAATAAAGTTGTAGCTTTTTTTCCTTATCTGTACCCTTTCATATTAGGCGTGGATGACGGGTTGAGTGCAAAAGGCCAGTAGTGGTGGTGTCGATGGTGATAGTAGCCTAGTAGCAGTGGTAGTAGTAGTTGTAGTTACAGTAGCTGTGGTAGTAGTAGTTGTAGTTATAGTAGCAGTGGTAGTAGTAGTTGTAGTTATAGTA
Source organism: Coenobita brevimanus (assembly GCF_032717465.1). Classification (NCBI taxonomy): domain Eukaryota; kingdom Metazoa; phylum Arthropoda; class Malacostraca; order Decapoda; family Coenobitidae; genus Coenobita; species Coenobita brevimanus. The sequence continues at coordinate 34,237,031 of NC_137039.1, forward strand.
GCAGTGGTAGTTGTAGTAGCAGTGGTAGTAGTAGTTGTAGTAGCAGTGGTAGTAGTAGTTGTAGTAGCAGTGGTAGTAGTAGTTGTAGTAGCAGTGGTAGTAGTAGTTGTAGTAGCAGTGGTGGTGGGAGTAATGGTGGTGGCAGCAGCTGTAGGTTGTAGCATCTAATCGAAATATAACGTGGGTGATGTGCATTTGTGCGAGTATATAAAGTCTCCTTTTTCGGTGTCTTATGTGATTTTGTGTGTTGGTAGGATTCCTGCTTGAGTCATGTAAGTCTACAAGCTGTTCATATTTCCTTATTGCTGTTCATAATTTCTACTTTCCCCGCAATACCAGATACTTAAGCCTTTATCTTGTTTTTTCTTGGAGGAAAGAATCTTGCGGCTTCCCGGTTTTTGGTTCATTCTTATATGAAGAAATCCTAATGATTTTAGTAAATCACATTTGCACCCGAATTCGATGTTATCGACCATATCTCACCCTATTTTAGGCATTTGATTCATATTTTTTATGTTCAGTAGATGGAAAAACTATACCGATTTCCTATTTTTTTTTATTGAAAAACCAGTCGTCACTTGCTATCTATATCAGTCTATCGTAGTTGAACATAGATACGTGGAGTTTGATATAGCGGATAAAACACTTAAAATACAGATGTTCTCAGCTGGTAAACGAGGATGCAGCCCGTGGTAAGGTGAATAAATGATTTTAAGTAGATTCCACATTGATTTTTTTTTTAAATGTTATATAGGGGAGGTATTAGGTTAGTTTAAGATTAACCCTCAAGTAAGCTTGCTCGAGTCCTAATTAAAAAAGACAACCGATGTTAACTAATAATCGTGAAGTATATAAATTCGGCAATACGTGAAGTGACAATACTTTACTTTGTGTACTTAAGATTTCGTTTTTACTTTCAGGAGCAACTTCAGTTTATCATCCGGACCTCCTTTCCCATCAAAGGGCAGGATAAGTAGCATTGTCCAGACAGCCCAAATTTGCCCAATCCAATGGGCCATGCTTCCATTAGCTCATCATTGAAGCCCCCGGAATCCTGGCTCTATCGGATGCGCCAAAAACATTCATCACATTCTGTAGCTTCACATAAACGTGTCCGATCGAGTCAATCCGGACGCTGCCACGTTATAAAGGGGTGCCAAAATCTCTGATCATATACTTCTCATCCAGCCAGCTCTATCTCTTATCAGTTCCCTAGCCTCACCGACTTCCAAACCTCTCTTCTTGACACTCATCCACCTTATCTCTCCACCTTCTTCTTGGCCTACCTCGCTTCCTCCCTCCTTCAGATTCGCTTAGATATACGTTTTTCACAACTTCATTGTTATGGATTCTCTCCACATGCCCATACCATTTTAGTACACTGGTCTATTCTGGTGTCCACCAACTTCCTCACTCCACACTTCACTAGATATTTCGTATCCTATCCACCACTTGTACTCCACATACATCCCTCAGCAGTCCCATCTCCACTGCTTTTACTCTAGACTTCATATTCATGGCACGCGATAGTCTATCAGTATGTTAAAAGTTGGCACCACCACTTCTCATGTAAGCTTCATGCTGCTGTAACACTCGTCTGTTTCTTATCAAGGCCTTTTTTTTCCCCAGCTAGCCTACTTTTCTTAATTGTGTCACTAATTTCAAATTTTGCTCGTTTTTCTATTTTTTACGACTGTACCCAGGTATTTGAAATCTCACCAATTCGTGTCTCACTTAAGTGTAATATCACAGTCATCTTCCTTCAATAACCATTATTTTTTTTTTTACATTTCCTCTCAAGGCACGACGCTCACATATCAGCATATTACTACTTTAATTTTTAGTGAAGAATCAGGTCTATTGCTGAAAATTAACCCGGTTTTAGAGAAACAAATTTTATTTTTATTTTTTATACAATTATAGGCACTTTCAGGTATAGAGACTAGAGGTAGAGGTTCAGAATAAAGTTTAGTAACTTCAGGCGGTTAACCTTTATTCACCACGTACAGATTACAGACAACTAGCTTACACCTTTATTCACCACGTACAGATTACAGACAACTAGCTTACACCTTTATTCACCACGTACAGATTACAGACAACTAGCTTACACCTTTATTCACCACGTACAGATTACAGACAACTAGCTTACACCTTTATTCACCACGTACAGATTACAGACAACTAGCTTACACCTTTATTCACCACGTACAGATTACAGACAACTAGCTTACACCTTTATTCACCACGTACAGATTACAGACAACTAGCTTACACCTTTATTCACCACGTACAGATTACAGACAACTAGCTTACACCTTTATTCACCACGTACAGATTACAGACAACTAGCTTACACCTTTATTCACCACGTACAGATTACAGACAACTAGCTTACACCTTTATTCACCACGTACAGATTACAGACAACTAGCTTACACCTTTATTCACCACGTACAGATTACAGACAACTAGCTTACACCTTTATTCACCACGTACAGATTACAGACAACTAGCTTACACCTTTATTCACCACGTACAGATTACAGACAACTAGCTTACACCTTTATTCACCACGTACAGATTACAGACAACTAGCTTACACCTTTATTCACCACGTACAGATTACAGACAACTAGCTTACACCTTTATTCACCACGTACAGATTACAGACAACTAGCTTACACCTTTATTCACCACGTACAGATTACAGACAACTAGCTTACACCTTTATTCATCAAGTACAGATTACAGACAACTAGCTTACACCTTTATTCATCACGTACAGATTACAGACAACTAGGTTACACCTTTATTCATCACGTACAGATTACAGACAACTAGGTTACACCTTTATTCACCACGTACAGATTACAGACAACTAGGTTACACCTTTATTCATCACGTACAGATTACAGACAACTAGGTTACACCTTTATTCACCACGTACAGATTACAGACAACTAGCTTACACCTTTATTCATCACGTACAGATTACAGACAACTAGGTTACACCTTTATTCATCACGTACAGATTACAGACAACTAGGTTACACCTTTATTCATCACGTACAGATTACAGACAACTAGGTTACACCTTTATTCATCACGTACAGATTACAGACAACTAGGTTACACCTTTATTCATCACGTACAGATTACAGACAACTAGGTTACACCTTTATTCATCACGTACAGATTACAGACAACTAGGTTACACCTTTATTCAACACGTACAGATTACAGACAACTAGGTTACACCTTTATTCATCACGTACAGATTACAGACAACTAGGTTACACCTTTATTCATCACGTACAGATTACAGACAACTAGGTTACACCTTTATTCATCACGTACAGATTACAGACAACTAGCTCTCACCGTTTTTCATCACTTACAGATTACAGACAACTAGGTTACACCTTTATTCATCACGTACAGATTACAGACAACTAGGTTACACCTTTATTCATCACGTACAGATAACAGAAAACTAGTTTACACCTTTATTCATCACTTACAGATTACAGACAACTAGCTTACACCTTTATTCACCACGTACAGATTACAGACAACTAGCTTACACCTTTATTCACCACGTACAGATTACAGACAACTAGCTTACACCTTTATTCACCACGTACAGATTACAGACAACTAGCTTACACCTTTATTCACCACGTACAGATTACATACAACTAGGTTACACCTTTATTCATCACGTACAGATTACAGACAACTAGGTTACACCTTTATTCATCACGTACAGATTACAGACAACTAGGTTACACCTTTATTCATCACGTACAGATTACAGACAACTAGGTTACACCTTTATTCATCACGTACAGATTACAGACAACTAGGTTACACCTTTATTCATCACGTACAGATTACAGACAACTAGGTTAACCTTTATTCATCAAGTAAAAGATTAAACTGATGTATCTAGTCAAGAACATACTTTGTAGTTTGCGAGGTTAATCATATATATATATACCATACGTACAATCTAAAGTTACCCGCCAGATTCAAAACGAGGACTTTCAGAATCAACTTTTTATGCTTGCTCTGCGTTGTGTGTATGCAAAGCTTTTTTGACCCAATCTGTAAAAAAACAAATAGGAAGATTAGATACCTATTTAAGTTCATGCAAGTCCCAAACTAAATGGTCAAGTATCAAGCTACTTCACTACTTTTATAGTACCGTATGCATTCAAGTATCTACCAACATTAATTATTAAGGAATTTACTATGAACAAATTATATCAACTACTGAAATCCCATGATAAAACAGACCTCTTACAATTTACTGTAACTTAAGCACTACAAATTATTTAGTATATCGATGTCTGGAAAAAAGTAGGTAAATACATAAGACACCTAATCTTACCTAAAAACATTTAGTTCACTGAAAATAAATTACGCTTTAGTCTTATCTTCCTGTAACTTCTTTCTGCAGGTGCTGGATTCTCACTGAAGTTTCCACCAACCCTGCCACCAGACATCACCTCGTTGGCGGGAAATTTCAATTCATAATTGGATTGTTTCGGTGGCTCACGGGTTTTGGCGGGACAGTTCGAAACATATTAGGTTGTTTGGGGGAAAGTGGAATAAATGGGGTGTTGTTTTGATGGTTCAGGGATTATGGCGGGAAAATTCCAAGCAAATGGAGTCAGCTCGGGAAAATTGAAATATTTTGGCTGGAAATATATAAAACAAAAGGGACTAATACCCTTGTGCATAATGTTAAAATAAATCTCTGAGAAAGTGATGCTAAGAATCCTCCTATTTTCAGGGGTCGTACGTCACCCACGACAGGAAAATACGTAAGATTAAACGAGAGTAGTACTTTATTCTACGTAATGTTAAAAGAAATCGCTATGGAAGAGGTGCAGAGACTTCTTATGCCATCAAGAAATCCTAAGATTTAAATATTTAAAATGGTCAACCTCTTCCAATCAGGGACGCCATTTTTTATTTTGCTTATTATTTTGAAAGGTGGGGGGAGAGTACATGTTTGCTACCCAGAAAATTATATACGTATTCAGCTAGAGAGAAACCATAATTTTGAGTGTTAAGCAAAATACACACACACACACACACACACACACACACACACACGAGAGAGAGAGAGAGAGAGAGAGAATAAAAAAGAGAAAATTAGAGAAAGACACAGAGATAGAAAAAGAGGAAAAAAAAATTTAGAAAAGAGAGAGAGAGAGAGAGAGAGGAAAAGAGAAAAAGAGAAAGTGTGAAAGAGAAAAGAGTGAGAGAAAAAGGGAAACAGAGTGAGAGAGAGAGAGAGAGAATAGAGATAGATATATTTGTGTGTGTGTGAGAGAGATAGTAGGTGTTTCGAAGCCTCATGCAACTTACGAACATGAATTTTGAGACAGGAATGAATCTCCTTGGTTTCTAGTCGATTTTCACTTTAATATAGAGAATGAGTCACTACAAAACAAATGTGATGCAAGTCACGAAGAAGTGCTATGGAGAAATATGATACCGGTAGTATGAGGTATGAGTCTTCTTGGTTAATAGTGAGATTAACCCTCCATTTTGATTACACGGGCTTGAGTCTCCTTGGTTACTAGTCAGATCAACCCTCCAATTTGATTACACTTGGCCCTGAGTCTCCTTGGTTACTAGTCAGATCAACCCTCCATTTTGACCACGGGCTTGAGTCTCCTTGGTTACTAGTCAAATCAACCATCCATTTTGATCACGGGCTTGAGTCTTCTTGGTTACTAGTCAAATAAACCCTTCATTTTGATTACACAGGCTTGAGTCTCCTTGGTTACTAGTCAGATCAACCCTCCAGTATAGCTTGAATAGGGTTACAGATTTTTTTGGTAGGTAGGTAGATTGATAGGTTAGTAAGTAGGTAGGTAGACAAATAGATAAGGGAGGTAGGTTCAGGTAGATTGGTAGATAAGTAGGTAGGCAGGTAGTTGGTAGGTACATAGGTTGGTAAGTAGATTAAGGTAGAGGTAGGTTGGTAGGTAGATAGACGCATATAGGTAGATATAGAGGTAGGTAGATTGGTAGCAGGTAGGTAGGTAGATTGGTAGCAGGTAGATAGGTAGGTTGGTAGACAGGTAAATACAGTACAGGTAGGTAGGTAGGTTGATTGGTAGATAGGTAGACTGGAATATAGGTAGATAGAGGTAGGTAGATTGGTAGTAGGTAGGTAGATTAATTAAGGTAGATACAGGTAGGTAGATTAATTGGTAGATAGATACTGTTAAATTAATGTAGATAAAATTTAACTTTGGAAATTACAGAAACCTCATTTTTATCAATTATTCTTTATACATCATCTTGGTGTTAATAATCACTAAATAATATATCGTTTAAATGACAATAATTAGCGTAGAATAAGCGTAAGATTTTTTCAAGCAGTTACTGATTTTTCTTACGATTGCGTGATAATGCTGGGAAGATAATCATATATCGTCATTTATCATCGTTATTTCTTAGTTATGATGTCCTGTGGTCGAAGTAAATGATTTATAGCGATTTATTTTATAACTAGAAGGCAGAAAAAGAAGTATGGGATAAAAATAAAGGATTTTTAGGAAATAATGGTGGTGTGGTACGTGAGTGAGAAGAGCTTGGTTATCATCGGAATTTGTAATCATTTGTTTTTTGTCATTTATACGTCATCCTGATGCCATTAAATGACCAATAATTATTTCACTGATAATTAGAAAGCAGAAAAGGACGCTGAAAAAGCATAAAGCAAAAATATGGAGGGTATTTGAAATTTGGATCGTATGTCTGGCGTTAGCATCTCACATTTATCATCGTTATTGTTAGCTATATATAATGTCGGTGGGATTAAATTTTATCGTTTAAATAAATGACAGAATAATTAGCGTAAAATAAGCGTCAGATTTTTTCAGTTACCGTACTGATTATGCTTACGACTGTTTGATAATGCAGGGAAGAAATTCGTTTATCGTCATTTATCATTGTTATTTCTTAGTTACAGCCTACTGTGGTGCAAGGAAATGATTTATGGCGATTTATTTTATAACTAGAAGGCAGAAAAAGCAGCATGGAATTAGAATAAAGCTAGGAAATAATGGTAAGTGGTGTAGTATGTGGGTGAGAAGAGCTTGTTTATCATCGGCATTTATGATTTGTTTATTGTCATACGTCATCCTGGTGCTATTAAATGACCAGTAATTATTTAACTGATAATTAGAAAGTAGAAAAGAAAGCTGAAAAAGTAGCATAAGGCAAAAATATGGAGGGTATTTCACCTTTGAATCGTACGTCTGGCAGAATCTCATTCATCGTTATTCTTAGCTATATATCATGTTGATGGGATTAAATGACTAATAATTATATAAATGATAATTAGAAAGCAGATAAAGTGGCATAAAAGAAGAATGTAGCGTTGTTCTCAAATTTGAATCGTACGTCTGGCAGATAGAATCTCGTATTTATCATCGTTATTCTTAGCTAAAGTGTCATGGTGGTGGGATTAAATAACAAGTAATTAAATTAGAAAGCAGAGAAAGTGGTATATATAAAGAAGAAGATGTTTTTTCTCAATATTAATCGTACGTCTGGTAGCTCGATGTTGCCGGAGGCTGTACGAGTACGCTGCCGTCGCCTCAGTCCTCCCTCTACTCTAGACGAGGGGGGACGATGTGTCGTGGCTCGCTTTTCAAGGTAAGTTTTTCTAAGTTTTCCTTGATTTATTATATTCTCAGATGAAAAAAAATGTTAATATAGAACTTTTTAACGATATTGAGGTTAGAATTAAGGAGGGGGAGGGTTATTTTTAGGTATTTTTATGCGAATTATGCGGGTTACGATTTCCAATATGGCGTAATTACTCTGTATGCCTCGGAATCTCACTTCGATTTTCCTTCCTCTTTGGCAATTATTTTTGAATTTTGAAGGGCACCACGGTAGTCTAGAAATTAATTTAGGATATATTTCGTGCCTCTTTTGTGAATAAATATTTCTTTAAGCATGAAAAAGGAGTTAAAATGATCCTGGTTAAATAGACTGCTTGTTTAGTGTCCGTAGCGCCTTGTTGGTAGCGATTTTTATTTTAGGTATATTGCGCCATTGTATTTCAAGTAATTTTTGCATAGTTTAAAGCTTATGCCCTAAAGAGGATATGTAATGTAGAGTGAGTCGCTAAAGTTCTTAGGATGCCATTCACTCCTAAGGCCCAAAGAGATTTGTTTTATTCTGGCCATCTGCTGACTTTCTTAAGTTAGGATTTTTCATATAGTATGTTTTGAATTTCATTTTCATTTTTTTTTTTTCCTGGCCATCTGACTTTCTGGTCAGTTTTTTTTTTATGGATGTAGTGTTTGAATTTCATTATTTTCATTTTTTTATTGGATATTTTGAAATTGGATTATTCTGGAGTCTTTTTTTAGGATGTATGTTTAGACTTGCAAGTTTTTGAATAAGTTTTTTGACTCAGATTTGCACCTATTGATTTTTGAAGTCTGTATTTTCAAAAGATGTTTAGAATTGGTCAGTATTTTTGTTTTTATGGACATTATGAGGTTGCGTTTTTTTTGGAGAGGCCTTTATAGGATGGATTTTTTGAGATTTGCACTTTTTTGAATCGGTTACTTTCAGGTTTGTACCTGTTTTTTGAAGTCGATTTTTCATAGATAATGTTTTGAATTAAATGTATTTTAATTTTTTATGGACATACTGAGATTGCATTTTTCTGGAGAGGCCTTTTCAGCATAGATTTTTTAATTTGCACTCTTTTAATCAGTTTTTGTACTTGGGTTTGTACCTATTTGTCAGGATTTTTAGGTTATAGTACGGTATGTTTTGAATATTTTTTTGTTTATGGACATTGAGATGGTATTTTTTTGGAGAGGCCTTATGGATTTTTTTTTAGATTTGCACTTTTTTTGTGGTTATTTTTTCTGGATGGATATTTTTGAAATGTAATTTTGATTTTAGGATAATTTTGAATTGCACTTTTCGTCTTTTATTGCAATTCTTTCGTTTTTTATGGATATTTTGAGATTTGCATGTTTTTTCATTTTTTTAATGGATTTTGAGTTGCACATTTTCTTTAAGGGATATTTTGAAATTTGCACATTTCATTTATTTTGGACTTTTTTTATTTCTGCACTTTTTTTGTCTTTATGGATATTTTGATGTTGGCACTTTTCATTTTTTTGTTTCTGATGGATTTATTGAGTTGTGCTTTTAATGTCCCATTTTTATTTATGGATATTTTGAGATTTGCACCTTTTTCTGTCTGGAAATGAAGTTTAAAATCAAATATATTTTCTGATTTAACATGGACAGCCAAAGAATATACAAGGTTAATACTGTGGCATTTTCGTTATTTTTTATTTACTTATTTTTTTTAATTGAAGATAGCGTAACCTAATGTTTGACCCAAATAAACTTTACTAAAGTACCATAGAAGTGTTGTACAGAACAGTGGTTAGGAACACAAAATGCATTTGATTTTTTAAAGACTAGGCCTATGGTATATTCGTCGAATTTTTTACTGTATAACCTAACCTAACCTTTGACTTAAAAATAACTTGCGACAAAAGTGCTATAGAACAGTTGTAAGGAAGTGATTGGAACAGACTATGGTATATTGTTCAAATGTTTTTTGTTTTAAGATAACAACCTAATCTTTGACTTAAAAATAACTTGTGATGAAAGTGTCATGGAAGTGTCATACAGAACAGTGGTTAGGAACACAAAGTGGGTCTAATTTTTTATAGACCTATGGCATGTCAATTTTTTTTTACTCTATAATCTAACCTAACTTTTGACTTTAAAATAACTTGCCACAAAAGTGCTATAGAACAGTCATAAGGAAGTGATTGGAACACAAATGATTTTCTTAGACTATAGTATATTCAAATTTTTTTTATACTTGATAACGTAACCTAACCTTTGACTTAAACAAACTTGCTACAAAAATGCTGTAGAACAGTCATAAAGAAGTGATTGGAACACAAATCTGTTTTTAAGACTGGTATATATATATATATTTTTTTCTCAGATAACGTAACCTAACCTTTGACTTAAGAATAATTTACGATAAGTGCGAGAAATGTCGTAAAATGAGTGATTTTTAAGACTGGTATATTCAATTTTTTAAAAATCGAAGTTAACGTAACTTTTGACTTAAGAATAATTTAAGAAAGTGGCAGAACTGTCGTAAATTGAAATGGAAAAAAGATCTGATATTTTAAAGACAGTGGTATATTCAAATTCTTTTTTATTTGAAGATGACATAACCTAACCTTTGAATTAATAACTTGCAACAAAAGTACCATACAAGTGTCGTACAGAACAGTGGTTAGAAACACAATGAATCTGATTTTAAAGACTAGGCCTGTGGCATATTCATTATATTTTTACTTGTTAACCTAACCTAACCTTTGACTTATAAATAACTTGATGAAAAAGTGCTATAGAACAGTTGTAATGAAGTTTGGAATACAAATAAGACTGTTATATTCATTTTTTTTTTTTTTTTTACTAGAAGATAACCTAACCTTTGAATTAACTTGCGACAAAAGTACCATATAAGTGTTGTACAGAACAGTGGTTAGGAAGGTGGAGGCTGAGAATGGGATGGAGTGGATATATGAGAAAGGGAGGTGTGAGCTGGGGGCAGGGCAGTGAAATGGCAGGGGACAGGGTGACATGGAGGCAACTCGTTTGTGGCCACCCCTAAAGAGACTAAGGCATCTGACAATAAATAGATGGACAGAGATAGATAGTTGCAACATATAACTAACACTAGAATGATGCTAATCACGAAGAAGTGCTGTGGAAAGAAGTATCGCATTATAGTTACAATAATCGAATCATTTTATACCGTAGTTACAATAATCGTATCATTTTAGTTACAATAATCGTATCATTTTGTAGTTACAATAATCGTATCATTTTATAGTTACAATAATCGTAATATTTTATAGTTACAATAATCGTATAATTTCATAGGTACAATAATCATATTGCATTATAGTTACAGTAATCGTACTCATTTTAGTTTACAATAATCGTACGCATTTTAGTTACAATAATAGTATCGCATGGTAGTGACAGTAATCGTATGCATTTTAGTTACAATAATCATCTGCATAATAGTTACAATAATTGTATCATTTTATAGTTACAATAATTGTACGCACGTTATAGTTACCATAATCATATCATTTTATAGTTAAAGTAATCGTATTGCATATTATGGTTAAAATAATCGTACGTCAGTTACAATAATCGTATTTTATTGTAACAATAATCATAATGAGGATGAGATGGAGGGATGGAGTGGAGACGTACTGTATATGAGGGAGGGGGGTGAGAGTTGGGAGCAGGGCAGTGAAATGGCGGGGGACAGGGCGACATGGAGACGATTTGTGGTCACCCTGTACAGGATTAAGGCGTCTGGCAGTGGGTGGATGGAATAATCTCATTTATTGGCCCACTAAAACCTGTGTTAAGAAGGTGGATGTGGGTGTCGGAGAAACGTATTTTTTTTTATTACAGCATATCCAGTTTAGGTGTTGGATAGACTATTTTTTTAATTACTAAAGATGATGTTTTTGGTTATTTTTTCATTATTTTATTTTTTTATTTTTTTATTTTTTTACTAGATATTTTGGTGGTGGTGATATTGATTTTTTTTTTCTCCTTTCAGCGTAGTCCCGGGGCACACCAAGGCGGGTGTGGGTGCGGGGCCTCTCACCCTTGTGTTTATCCTTGGGGCGGGGCTGGGCATTCCCCCGACAAGGCCGACCTCGACTGGCTTCCCGAAAGCTGTATGACCTGCGGACTTGACCGGAGGAGGAGAAGGAGGGGTCAGTCCAATGCAGCGGTGGCTAGTACGGGGCGTAGTTGACGCGGTAGTTGGGGTCCCTGGTTTCCGCAGAGAGGCCCCGAGGACACACAACGTCCGACTCGACCCATGGTACGTATACTCGTTCCCTCTCGCCCCACCTAAGCCCTCCTCTGCCTGTCAACCCGTCCTTTCTCTGCACCCCCAGTCTGATTTTTGCTATGAGTGCTTGAATTAGCGAGGTGTGAGAGCCTACCTCCACCTCATTCAATCCAAGATGTCGTCATAGCCGCACATGCGCGCGTAGGTGCATGTGTACGCGTGCATGGATGTGTGCACCTTCACGTGTACACATCATGCAGTAAAATCAACAGGGGTGTGTGGAGACTGGGCGGCGCGACACTCTATGGCCGGAGGGTTTAATTTCTTTCTTCAACCATCTTCCTTTTCTTTCCTAAGTCTTTTCGTGGTCTGTTATATATACAAATTTTCTCTCCATCTCATCACCCTGTCGCTCTGTCAGTCTATCTATCGCTTTCCCTACTACGTCTGTCTGAATTAACCCGTTCTCTCTGTGGTGTTATTTTAGAAAGGGGTGGGGTGGGGGGAGGGGGTGTGGGTATAGTTACAAGGCTTATGGGGAAATGGGATAGGACTGGCTTAGATAGAAAGATAGACTTTAGATAGATACACTGGTCTATTGGAGTTCTGGGTTTGCGGTCTTGGTTGTTTTGGTCCCAGGTCTCAAGCCATCGGTCTACAGTCTACCTCTACAGCTTCATCTACTGGTATACACGTGTTGGTAATTGGTATATATGTAAAGGTGTGAGTATGCTTTTACCAGTACAGTTTTTTACCTTTAAGTATACTGGTACTGTTAAATGTTTAAGTACTGTATTATTACAGTATACGCTATTTCCTTTCAGTACACTAGTAGTTATATTAAGTATTTTTAATACAGTATACTCTATATTTCCTTTACGTATACTAGTAGTTATATTAAGTATTACAGTATGTACTTTTTACTGCAGAATCTATTTTCACTACTGTATACTAGTTATATTTTCACTAAAGTATACTTTATATTTTTCCTACAGTATACCCATATTTTCATCAGTACACAGATTATATATATCCATCTGTGGTAAACTTATGTAACCTATATATGTGGTACGCTAACTACAGTAAACTATTTGATATACTTGTACTAAAAGGTATATCATGCAGTATACCAGCTGAGTATTGTAATTCTAAGTATTTTGAGTACAGTAATTACTACTGTATATTTTTTCATGTACTAAGTTATGAGTACTATAATTTCAAGTTTTGAGTTATGTACTAAATTTTTGAGAACAGTACTGTTAGAAAGTACTAAAATTTTGGGTACTGTTAAAAATACCAAGTTTTTGAGTTAAGTTTTATGTACAATATTTTAGAGTGCTATTAAAAAGTACTAAATTTGAGTACTGTTAAGAAGTAAAAGATTTTTGAGAAGTTAAAAAATACTAAGTTTTTGATTTCTGCTTTATGTACTGTATTTTTGAGTACTGTGAAAAAATACTTAAGTTTTGAGTACTGTTAAAAAGTACTATATTTTGAGGTACTATATTTTTGAGTACTGTCACTTAAGTACAAAATTGACTACTGTAATATTGTATTGGTATCAGCAACTCAAAATATTTTAAGTGTAATGTAAATTCAAATTATCGTAAAGTAACGTAAATCAGTTAACGTAAGATTCTTTTTAATAGTAATGTAACTATTATTATTGTTTTATTATTATTATTTTTGGTATTAACAGTAAATGTATAGAAAAATTGCCTATACGTTCAAATTTGTCGATAATTTGGATTCTTTATTTGCATAGATTTAAGAATTATCACCATCTAGAGAATAGTAATAATAGTCAGGATAGTCAAGGTAGACACCATACATAGTTGTGGTGTCAAGAATAGTCATAGACAGTGAAGGAAGGATAGTAGTCATGAGATAGGCACCATACATAGTTGTGGTGTCAGAATAGTGAAGGATAGTCAAGATAGGCACCATACATAGTTTTGGTGCCTGATACTGAAGGAAGGATAGTCAGTAAAGATATAGGCACCATACATAGTTGTGGTGTCAGGATAGTGAAGGATAGTCAAGAATGGCACTATACATAGTTGTGGTGTCATGAAATAGTACAGAAAGGACAGGGGATAGTCAAGGAGAGTTAGAATAGTCACAATAGTCAAGATAGGCATCATACATAGTTGTGGTGTCATTAATCAATAGTAAAGAATAGTCAGGATACAGGCACTATCAGAGGTACAGTTGGGCTGCCATCACAAGGAGGCTTTTGTCATGGTGGTACAACTGTATTATCAATGGTTTGCTGTATTTTGTTTTGTATTTACAGGCAGAAGACGACGGCTGCGACAAAGCCTGGGTACAAAGCTGGAGAGGGATAGAGCAGTGGGATTGTGGAGACTGGGTGAGTATAACTGTCCACCCACTTAATAGTTTTGTTTTATAAGGAAAATTGCCTTGTAACATTCACTTACTTGATTTTTTTGAGGGAAAATTGACAAAATTGTAATCTGTTGCCATCCACTAATGTAATGTAACTATTCCATTTTTTAAGGGAAAATTGACGAAATTGTAATAACTTAATCTGTTGCCGTCCGCTCGTATAATGTAGCTATTTTTCTGGGAGGGGGGAAATTAGCAAAATTGTAATAACTGTTGCCATCCACTTGTATAATGTAGCTATTTCATTTAGAGGGAAAATTGAGGCATGTAACTATCCACTCAATGTCATTTCATACTTTTTGTCTGAGGGAAAATTGACTAACCATCCAGTCACATAAGGGTTTTTTGAGAACTGATAATTTGTAACTATCCACTCATTTGATGTTGCTATGTCTGAGGGAAAAGTAATAATTCACACTGAGATATGATTGACAGTGATGATAATACTAATAATAATGATAATAATAATAAAAATTTTTGTTACAGTATAGGGGTCCCAGATGTTGCAGTACGCCCGGAAAACAAAAACAAAAAAAAGTCAATAAGTCAAGCCCAAGAGTGTCGATACTGGAAGTCTTCTTTGTCTCATGAATGCCCAAGAGTTGTGGGGTTCATGAAGGGGGCGCGGGAAGCCTAGGAGTGTCGACGGTGAACTCTTGGATTGGGCAAGGCTGCAACTAGAGGAATTCCCTGGGTTGTTTTTGAGGGGAAGTTCCTGTGCCTGGGACCTTGTTTGTGGCTGGTTTTTTGAAGGTGGGTTGATTGATGTATGCTGGATTTGTAGCTAAAAGAAGTTTTATTCATAGCTTAGAAAAATATAGTTCGTAGCTAAGAATTTATATATTTGGTTCATGTATAAAATATACGTTGTTCATAGCTAAGAAAATAATACTTCATAGCTAAGACAATTTTTATACTTTCGTAGTTGAGAACTTATATATTTGAGTCTTAGTTAAGAAAATTTATATATTTGGTTTGTAACTTATATAATCTACAATGGCGGTGATATTTATTGGAGAATTAGGCGATGATAATTGTGGTATAGGTGTTATGAATTGTGGTATAGATATCATTTGTGGTGTAGATGTTAATTGTGGTATAGGTGTTATCAATTGTAGCGTTAATTTCCTGTTTTTTCCCTTTAGTGTAGCATTTATTGTAGGGTTTATTGTAGTGTTAATTTTTTCCTGTTTTTACTTTTATAGCATTTTTTGTAGCATTAGTTGTAGTGTTAATTTCCTGTTTTTCCTTTCAGTGTGGCCACAGGTGCGGGGCTGCCCAACTCTCGCGTGATCCGAGGGGCGTGGCCAGACACCCTTGCTCCATTTCGACCCCATAGCTGGCTGCCCAAAGACTGTATGACCTGGGACTAAAGGGTGGAGGAGGAGGGAGGCTGTAGGTGCGGTTAGTCAATCCAGCGGCGGTCGGGTAGCGGAGTTCGGGTGGTGGAGTCTCGAAGACTGAGCCACGCGGGGCACTCCCAATAATCCTGGAGGCCCGCCACTTCGCCAGCCAGCACCAGTCGTTGGAGCGTCGGTGGGGGATAAACAAGGTGGGTTTTATGATCACTGTACCCCACTATAAATGCTGCACACGACTGAAGTTAACGTGCCCTGGTAACGTACAGTTGAAAAGTGCGTCCTATTCTATAATATGTGATGCAAGTGATTTGTGTATATGTTTGTGTTTAATATTTGTGTGTAATATATTCATGCTTAATAATGATTGTGTATAATATGAAATCAGACGCACTTTTGAATGGTAGGTTGCCAGTATACAATAATGACAACCTCAGAGTCATGTGCAGCGACTATATACTCCTTTCACGTCTACTTGGTGCAGGGGAGATTAGATTGAAGAGTTGAGAGGTTGTTTAGCCATGTGGAGAGGATGGAGAGTGAGACTGACAAGGAGAGTGTGAGTGAGAGGGAAAGGGAGGCTGAGGATGAGATGGAGTGGAGAGGTATATGAGAGAGGGGGGTGTGAGCTGGGGGAGAGGGCAGTGAAATGGTAGGGGACAGGGTGACATGGAGGTGATTTGTTTGTGGTCACCCCTTATGGGATTACGGAGTCTGGCAATATATAGAAAAAAAAGTACATAATTTGGCTCTACATCCAGCCATCATTTTTTTCATTTTCAAACCATTATTTTTTTTTTTCCTACCTAACCTAATTACGTATAAAAAAAATCTATGGTATATAATTAGTTTTTTTTTTTTTTTAGGTATGTATAGTGTCTAATGGTTTTTATATATATATGTACAATTTTGGTTTTTATTTTTTTGTTTTCAGGGAGGTGAAAAAACCTGCCCAAAAAAAGTATACTGGAAGCAGTACATCTTTTGCAACTGAAAATGGGTCTGTTACTGCAGGCCCAGACAGTACTTGTAACACTGTATGGTGAGTGATTTATTATTGTATCCACTCACTTGATGCAGTTCTGCTTTAGGTGTCTGCCCTTTCCTCTCTTCCTTCCTTCCTTTTCTGTCTTTCCTCCATTTTCCTCTTCCTTATGCCTATGGGTGACTTTGCTCTCCCTCTTCTGTCTTTCATTCATTGTCCTCTTCCGTCTGCCTATGGTGACTTTACTCTCCCTCTTCTGTCTTACCTTCTTTCTTTTCTCTTCTGCCTGTGGGTGACTTTACACTCCCTCTTGTCTTTCTTTCCTTCATTCTTTCCTCTTGCTTCTGCCTGTGGGTGACTTTACACTCCCTCTTCTGTCTTTCTTTCCTTCATTCTTTCCTCTTCCTGCTGCCTGTGGGTGACTTTACACTCTTCTGTCTTTCTTTCCTTCATTCTTTCCTCTTCTGCGTATGGGTAACTTTACACTCCCTCATCTCTTTCCTTCATTCTTTCCTCTTCCTTCTGCCTGTTGGTGACTTTACTCTCCCTCTTCTGTCTTTCCTTCATTCTTTCCTCTTCCTTCTGCCTGTGGGTGACTACAGTCCCTCTTCTGTCTCTCTGCTTCATTCTTTCTTCTTCCTTCTGCCTGTGGGTGACTGTACACAGAGTGATAAGCCAAATGGTTTCCTGTATACCAGGAAACCATTTATTATGCTGGATGGTAACCATAACACTAAATTTTGGTGCCTGGTGGTTTAGTGGGTAATTAAGGTGCTCTAATCGGATTGAGCCGGTGAAGGTTTATATCCAAGGGGTGGTTGAGGTTTATTGCTCACATAATGCCACTCAGGGATGAGTGAGGCTGGTCACTCATCTTAAATGTCAGGACCAACTTGCATAGCCCCTGACTCCTACATTCCTCATGGGGTAACATAGTATTGGATGATTATTACCATTACTGTTACCATTATTTTTACCATTGTCTGTTATTACCACCATTATTTTTATTACTATTTATTTTACTAGTATAGTAAATAAAAGTAAATATTATAAAGTAAATATAAGAAATAAATATTAAAAGTATTAAAAAGTAAATCATTATTATTAAAAAGTAAATATAATCAAAAGTATTATTTTCTATTGCTGCCTGACATACTGCATCACTAATTTTTCTTCTTTTCAGTATTAAATTCTTAAAGAATATTTTCATACCTGCCTTCATGTATGTAAATTTTTTTTTTTGGAAATGAATAAAAAATATATATATATAATATATATATATATATATATATATATATATATATATATATATAGTTCCATTGCTACCCATATACTGTAACGTATTTTTCATGTTATCCAGTTTTTGAAAAAGTAAATATTTTGAAATAGATTTATTATAGTAATTTTTTGTAATATTGTGTAAAGAATTATGGATCTTCATGATTATTATTAGAGCATTATCATTACCACCACCACCACCACCACCACCACATCCTACCACAATCACCACATCACCACATCCTAACATCTATCCCTATTGCAGATAAATTACAAGAAGGGTGATAAGGAGAGAGTGCAAAGAAAAACAAGGAGAGTGATGGCCAAGAATGAACTATACCCATGCTGACCAAGAATTATCAAGAATTTTCAAGATTATAGTTTCAAGAATATTCAAGAAGCAAGATTTTTCAAGTTGCAATAATTTTCAAAATTTATTGCAAGAATTTTCAGTATTAAATTTTACACTTTTCAAGTTGCAAGAATTTTTCAAAAAAATATTGCTAGAATTTTCATGCTGCAAGAATTAAAAAAAAAAAGTTGCAAGACTTCAAGATTTTTTGCAAGAATTTTCAAAACAAGTTGCAAGATTTTTCAAGAACTTCCAAGAATTTCCAAAAAAGTTGCCAAGAATTTGAAGACAGTTGCCTGTGAAGAAATAAATCACCCAGAGAAATAAATTGCCCGAAGTTCTGGCTTTGGGACATGGCGCTAATTGAAGAATTAGTGGTTGTGAGTATTTGTATGTTTCTGTATCTACCCACACTTACCTACTTATCTACTCATTTATCTACCCACACATCAACCTACATACAGTGGAGTCTCTTTTATCCGAAATTCTTTTAACCGTAATAAGCCATTAACCGGAAGTTTTACTAATGTTCTCATTTAGATTATCCACAAAAATCTGAAATCTGTCCGAAAATTCAAACATCGCAGGCTTGTTTCTCACCACTAGCATTAGTTTACGATTGCTTCATTTGTTCAAATTGCTTTCAGCGAATTACGTAATTGTTTTGGTGAAGGTTTATTTGTTTGAGTGAAGATTTATTTAAGTTCACAGTTTCTGCTAGTTACAAAAGTACAGTTACACACGTTGTTACTACAGTGTATTAAGTGTTTTGGTGATGGTTGAGTGGCTTTTGGGGTGGTGGTGGTGGGCTAGACTTCGCCAGAAATGGTGATTGGTGAGTACAATACCGGTACTGTTCCCTTGTATCCTACATAATACAGTGTCTTTATCCGAAAAAATTGATTAAACGAAACTTTGAAAGTCCCATGATTTTCAGATAGGACTCCACTGTACTTACCAAAATATAGTACATGCATACCTACCCTCCCATATCTACCCATATACTTATTTACCCACATACTTGTCTACACACACATTTATGCTCACTTATTTACCCACACCCTTATCTACCCACACACTTACCTACACAACTGCAAATTTTACTTGATGTATACATGAACCATTTCTTTTAATTTTTAAAATATTTGCAACACTCCAATTCCGTTACCTGAAGACGTTTGGATTTGGGTTTTACGTATTAATTCTGCTTTAGTTGCTAATTGTAAGGTGTGATTGTGATGTGGTTACGTATTAGGATAGAGCCGTGGATAGATAATGATAACAGTACAGTATATACGTTTTATTATGAGTGGCAAAATGAATCCCACAGCCTGGAGTTTGAACATATAACCCGGAAGACAATATGGGGACACGACTTTTGTCTTCCACTGTACCTACATATATATATCTGCCCACATACCTACCCACAGACATCTACCCACACGTATCAGCCAACATACCTATCTACACACAACTACTTATACATCAACATCTACCCACATACAACTACATCTACCCACAGACAACTACATCTACCCACATAATTACCCACCCATAGACATTACCCACATGTATTAACCAACATACATATCTGCTTGTATGAAAGAGTACGAGAGTTTGGGTGGTGGTGTGGTACATAGAGAATTAGCGATATGGTTAATGAATGTAGCCCCTTGAAGAGACTAACTATGTGTGTATGAGGTGCAGATGGAGACCAAGGATGAGGTGGAGGGATGGAGTGGAGAGATATGAGAGAGGGGGGTGTGAAGTGGTGGCAGGGCAGTGAAATGGCAGGGGACAGGGTGACATGGAGGCAATTTGTTTGTGACCACCTCTTACGGGATTAAGGCATCTGGCAGTAGGTAGATGGAGCACTTCTTTGTGACTAGCTTCTTATTCTAGTGTTAGTCTGTTACATATTTTACCTCATTTCCATAGCACTTCTTTGTGACTAGCATCATATTCATGTTGTTATAGATTCATTGTATAGCACATCTTTGTGACTAGCAGCCGTGGCTCAGTGGATTAGAGCACTCTGCTCTGACCGAAGGGTCGGAGGATCAAATCCACCCCAAGGGTCACTGGCAGACATCAGGAGGGGCATGGGGTCATAAAATGCTACACACTCCAGTCCAAAAGTCCTCTACCCAGAGGCAACGCCTTAGCCCTTCGGGGATGTGGCTTTTTTTTTTTTTTTTTTTTTTTTTTTTTTTTTCCCCAATCTGTTTTTTTAGCTTCTTTCCATAGCTGCTTCTTCATGACCAGCATCATATTCGTGTTAATCTGTTACATGCTTCTTTCCATAGCACTTCTTTGTGACTAGCATCATATTCTAATGTTAATGTTACATTTTATACTTCATTTCTATAGCACTTCTTTGTGACTAGCATCATATTCTAGTGTTAATGTCACGGCTTCCTTCTATAGCACTTCTTTGTGACTAGCATCATATTCTAATGTTAATCTGTTACATATTGTACTTCATTTCCATAGCACTTCTTTGTGACTAGCATCATATTCTAGTGCTACATACATGATTGATTGAATTGAATAGTGAACTGGAGAGGACAGTCTAAATATGAGGGATGGGGTGGAGAGGAATGAGAGGGGTGTGGGTTGGAGAGGGGACAGTTTAACCCTTTCGATACTTAGGGTAGCATTGCAAGTCACCTGCTCGTTACTGGATTATGAAGGCTGCGTTGAACCTAATCTCAACCACACGTTACTGGACAACGCAAGCTGTTGAACAAAATTGCCCCTTGATTTTTTGTGATTTATGGGAAGAAAAAACCATAAATTAGTGCATAATTTCCATTCGCCAAACGTTATCACAAGCACAACTATTTGAGACTATGTGAATAAAAAATCAGGCAGAAAGAGGCATAAATAAAAGCAGAGGAAAATAATTTAGCATCAACTTTGACCGTGTGAAACACCACTCCTTTTGCAGTACGTAAAACAGACCCAAATTGTCCCACAGTAAATGTCTATATACCACAATGTAGCTAATGAAATTTCTTGACACTATTTCTCAGTAACAGTTACCATAAAACATATATTTCTGAGAAGACTCGAAGGAAAGAAAAAACATCATAAATTAGCGTATAATTTATCTATCAGCACCATAAGCAAGTATTCGAGATTACAAAGAATAAAAATTAGAGATAGAAGCAAAACTAAGGGTGTGAGGATATGTTTAAAAAGTATCACAAGCATGGAAACAGGTTGAGCTTCCTTCAGTAATGAGAGGGTTAATGGCACAGGATAGGATGGAGAGAATAAGCATCGATTTAAAATTAGTTGTCTGGCTGTAGATAGATACGTATAGATAGATTTATCTGTATTGAACGCCGTTTTGATTTTTGAGTCTTGGCAAACTCACTCGCTCTCTCTCTCGCTCATTGTTTTTGGTAATACTATAATTTTTTTCCACAGGACCCACTAGCTCTCTCTCTCCTCAACTGGGCTCAACTCATCTCACTCACGGTTGAGTTCAAATTTGGCTTATCTCAGCTTCCTCTCCTTGGCTGAGATCACCTCCTGTGGCCCCTAAGCAAGTAAGTTTCTCTCTCTTTCTCCATTTAATCCGTGGATTGCGAGCCGCAGCTCAGGCTGTGCTGGCCATGCTTCATCGCTACCTACGCCACCCCTACCCAAACTTATGCATGGCGCTGCACAAAGATGGAGATTTTTTTTTTTTTTTCCTCACTACTCAACCCCCTGCTATCGCGCCTAATTGGTCACAGGAAACGCACGTGATAGTTGAATACGCGATAGCTGAATTGAACAATCAATGGGAAAATTTCTAATTGGTTTTTCGGTGGCCTATTTGTCTAACTTTTAACCACTTTATGCCTACGATTTCCTGCCAATCTCTCCTCTAACATGAAATAAAGCATTATTGTATTAATAACAGTATAATGAATAAATAAACATAAAAGGCCATCAAACTTTTATAAGGATTACGGCTTGGGTGGTTTGATGGGTTCCGAGGCTTGGGAGTGGCTTATTTGCCGCCAGATCTCTTTGGCTGTTTCCATTTCTTTACTGTCCACAGCTAAAGGAAGTATCACATGGTACCTTATATCAGGAATGGCTGAGGAACATTTAAGTGGAACAAAACTTGGACGCTATCACACACGTTCCTCACACTGTCGTCAGAGCCCCGTCTTGGTTGTAAACACTTGATTACTTTATCGACATCACAGTTTTTTCGGCATAAGAAATATTAACTCTTTATAAGGGTTTCAAAACGATTGATATTTATTCTAAAATACAATAGTAATAAGTACTGTATTCAGTGTTAGGCTAAATTTCAATGCTGTGGTACGATATATTCTTTCGAGCCCAATGGGTTTTGGTCACTGTTTTGCCCGTCGTGTCCTCAGCAGGAATCCGTTCAGATGCATTCCAAATGCCCGTGCTATAATCGGGAATTTTACCACGTTACCGCTCTGATTAACCATTGTATCCTCTGCAAACCTCGTATGAAGTGCCATGTGAATAAGTTTCGCTTAGCCTGTCTTCAAACTCGACGCGTGATAGCAGTCTCGGGCTGCGTGATAGCATGTATGGTTGTGCATTTGATGTGTGCGTGATAGCAGATAAGCGTGATAGCTGAACGCGCTATAGCAGGGGGTTGTGTAGTTATATTTAAAAAAAAAAAAAAAAAAAAAAAAAAAAAAAAAAAAAAAAAAGAATTCTCCCATGTAAACTTATGCATGGCCCTACACAGATTTTTGTCACCAAATGATGCCCTAGATGTTTATAAAGTTAAAAAAAAAAAATAATAATAATAATATTGTCAGTAGTTTCCTACTCAAACTTAAATGTGGCCCAATGCAAAGACGGAGAAAGATTATTTGTCTTTAACCATTTGATGCCCTGGATGTTTTTCAAGTTTATGATAAATTCAAAAAAATAAAAAATAAATAAAAGGTAATTGCACAATCGATGGGTTATTATTCTGCTTATTACAAAACTGACATTTCGATTTTAGAATCTGTTAGCTACATTAATCATTTTTGGAAGTGATTTTGATTTTGCATTTCTTAAAAATATTTTGGAAGGTAATTTTGGTACCATTTTTGGGTTTGAATTTGTTGTATGTTTGGTGGTAGGTAGGGTCACCCACCATCCACTCACTCAATGTAGTGCTGCTCTAAGGTTTACCAAAGACCAATGCTCACTAAATAAAGTGTTATTTTTTTTTCTAGTAGTTGATGAACAAAGAGAATTACAGGCATGCAGTGGTACCCCAGAAAGAAAAATCAAATACCTTATTACTTTTATTGCTATTATAACTTTGCCACTAGCATTAGATTTTTATTTGACAAAATTACATCACATGGCTGGGTTTTGACTGTATAATACCTTGAGTTTGACATCCCAGCAAAAAGTCGTCACATTGTTTTAAATATGAAAACTGGAGAAACTAAATGTATATACAGTATTTTAATATGGTAAGTTTGCATCATTTAACGTACAAGAGGATATTAATGTGTAATATAGATAGAAGTCATGTATGTTCCTTAAATTTTTGGAAGGGATGGTAAATTAATAAAATGTACCAAATGAATATCAGGTTAAAATTTCATATTAAATTTCAGAATACTAAACTTCAGAATACTAAATTTGAAAATATTAAACTTCAGAATACTAAGGGAATGACAAGTTTCATGAAATCACTCGTCTTACTCAAAAAGATAATACAAATGTTGATATGAAAGCCAGTTCCACTGAAGTCATTAGTAATATAACGAAATGACTGTGTAAAGGATTGCTGGAAGGAAGCCCAGTGTACCCTCGGTAAAAGAAAGTATCGGCACTCTGGGGTCGGATAGGATTTGAAATGCATCTTCTTGGTTCAATTTTCCCCCTACCTACTCTCTTATCCCCCATATCTCTCTCTCTCCCTCTCCCTCTCTCCCTCCTCCTCTTCCCCTGCCCCCCTACCTCTCCCTCCCTCCCTCCTCCTCCTCCTCCTCCTCCTCCTCCTCCCCTGCCCCCCTACCTCTCTCTCTCTCTCTCTCTCTCTCTCTCTCTCTCTCTCTCGGATAGGATTTGAACTGCTTTGTCTCTGGTTCAGTTGAAAGTGTTGGCATGCCTGTTTAATTTACAAGAATGGTTGAATTACTGTGGTTGAGTTACTGTCGCCTCTCATCTTAAATGTCAGGACCAACTTCCTAGCCCCGGGCTCCTACGCTCCTCATGGGGCAATGTAGGATTGGATGATGGATGGAGTTACTATGATGTTAATATGACGAATCCAGCTACGGTATCTATCTGTGAAATATAAGATAACAGCACAAATGAATGATACAAAGCAAGATAGTGTCAATTCCCATAAATCATTGGCTGTGTATCATAATGTCACACAAATGGTGCCAATACCTTTTTTATATTAAGGGTACACATGCAAAAAGCCAATCAAAAATATTCATTCATGGGTGTGATAGTTTTTTTTTTTTTCCAACAAGTAATTGTGAGTATAATGGTTTATAATTTTGCAATATATTTTTATCAAGTATATTAGTGACTTTGATGGTCTAGAAATTTGCAATGTATTTTTTATGTGAGTATTTTAGTGACTTTAATGGTCTATAATTTTGCTAACTCTATTAATTTTATCCAGACATATAGAAAAGTCACAATAGTTTATTTTTTAGTTTTTCAGGCTAATTCAGTTTTCTCAGGTTATTTCAGTTATTTTTTTCAGGTTATTTGTTATTTTTCCGGGTTAGTTTTTTTTCATGTTATTTTTTCTGATTTGTGCATTATTTTGTAAAGTGGTTTTATCATGTGGGTTTTTATTTTTACTCTGTCCTTTCACCAGTAATGCTTCTGTACATCTTTATGATTATTACTGTATTATATATTATTATTATTCATCCATCCATCATCCAATCCATTATTATTTTATTATTTTTGCTTATTACTGGTATTTTTATTATTACTATTATTATTATAGATTGTAACTTAAACTCTTAAGGTAGCAAATAGTCTGTTCACCTTAAGTTGGTGCAAATGTATGCCATGGAATTAGGTAGTTAGGATATTGCCATTTTATCTATCTTTAGTAGTAAGGTTATGAAGTGCTGTGGAAAGGATGTAGGTGCTCTCTCTCTCTCTCTCTCTCTCTCTCTCTCTCTCTCTCTCTCTCTCTCTCTCTCTCTCTCTCTCTCTCTCTCTCTCTCTCTCTCTCTCGCGCGCGCGCGCCACACACACACACACACACACACACACACACACACACACCAATTACCTTAAACACATCTTGTATCATTAAGGAAGCTCCCTAACACCCCTTCCAAAGTGATTTATTTTCATTTAAAATTATTCAAGTATTACCCTAACATCTGTTCTAAAGTCATTTCTTTTGCTTTTTACACCATGCCATCTTGTCGTATAAATAAATTTTGTTGGACAAGGTCCCTAACTCCTTTTCCTAAGTGATTTAGTTTGCTTTTTAACTCTCTACCTTTTGTCAATTAAATCAGCATAAGTTTGATAGCAACCAGCCTTATCCCATAATAAATTGTTAAGGAAGAGGTGTTAGGGAGAAACATACCCAGATCAGAGGGAAAATTTGACTAGTAACCAAGGAGACTCTAATAAGTCCTCAGTGTATGGCCAGGTATAGTCATCTTGTAGGCATAATTTGACTAGTAACCAATGAGACTCATTCATATCTAATAATTCCTCAGTGTATGGTGTGGTATAGTCATATTGAAGGGAAAATTTGACTAGTAACCAAGGACACTCATTTGTACCTCGTAATTACTTGGTGTATGGTCTGGTTTAGTCATCTTATAGGCAATATTTGACTAGTAACCAAGGAGACATATATAATAATTCTTCAGTGTATGGTCTGGTATAGTCATCTTATGGGCAAAATTTGACTGGTAACCAAGGAGACTCAATTTTACCTCATAGTTACTCAGTGTATGGCCTGGTATAGTCAGGTTATTGGCAGAATTGGACTAGTAAGCAAGGAGACTCATTCATATCTAATAATTACTGTGTATGGTCTGATATAGTCATCTTGTAGCCAAATTTGACTAGTAACCAAGGAGACTCCTTTGTATCTCATAATTACTGTGTATGGTGTGGTGTAGTCACCTTACTGGCAAAATTTGACTAGTAACCAAGGAGACTCGTTCATACAGTTGGCCTAAGAAGTGATGGCAGAGTATCCTGATTTTGGTCAGCGATAATGCACATGCTCTTCTTTATATCTTTCCTTGCATATCTTTCGTATTTTGTTTTATAGATTTTATTGATTTTATTGTGTTTTATTGATTTCTGTGCATTTGTAATCTGGCTTTGGTGATCCCCTAACACCTGGTCCTTTGCTATTTATCATGGATTAGCCTCGGTATCCTTTATATTTTCTGGATTCAAACTGCCTTTATGAAAGTTGCAGGAAGCAGTTTGTTAGTTACGATAACAGGATATCTTAAACTGAACTTATTGAAATTTCATGACTATCGCTTAGGGACAGTCAGGAAGAATTTGCTAGTTCAAATCTAGTAGGGTAACACACAATATTTTTTAATGCAAGAAAAAAGGAACCAAAGGCCAGGAGCCTGCAAACCGTTCCTTCCAAGAAAAAAAATAGAGCCAAATTCATGATCCATATAGTAGTGTAAGCCTGAACAGAAGTGCTCCAATAAACAATTAAAATTAATCATTATTTATAAACTAATTTTCATTACAATATTAGCGAATAAATTTGTCTCCATGTCCGACAACAACAGAAAGCGGGAAGGCAGTGTAAGTCAGTACCGTAAGATGAGGTAACTGGGCACCATTTTTACATCTTTGTGGTCAGTATTATAGAGATGTCCAGGAATATGGAAAAAGTGAAAAGAAGAAAGCATACAATGAATGGATGAGAAATAGGGGCGTGGAAGAAGTTGAGAGGCGGAAGAGGGAGTTATATGTGGAAAGGAGAGAGGTGAAAAGATTAGTGAGAGAGTAAGAAGAGAGTGGATGAGGAATTTGGAAGGAATTTGAGTGTAAAGTGGAGGGACTGTAAGAAAATGTTCTGGAGAGAAGTGAAAAGAGTAAGACAGGGTGGAAGTGAAGTTAGCAGGGGAGTGAAAGATAAAAATGATAGATTACTAGTGGAGAAGGGAGAAAAAGTGAACAGATGGAGAGAACACTTTAAGGAATTGTTGAACGTAGAGGATGGAAGTAATGCGAGTATAAGTGGCTGGGGAATGGCTGGGAGGAGGAGGGAGGTGAGAAGACAGGAAGAAATCAGTAGGATAGAAGTTGTGGAAGCAATGAAGAAAGTTAAATTGGGGAAAGCTCCGGGAATTGGAGTGTGTGGTAAAATGCTGAAGCATGGGGGAGAGATAGTAGTAGAATGGATGTGGAAGATGTGCAGATTGGCCTGGGAGGAAGGTAGAGTCCCGGAGGATTGGAAGTCGGGTATAATTATTCCCTTGTACAAAGGAAAAGGGGAAAAAGAAGTGTGTGGTAATCATAGGGGCATTTGTCTTCTTAGTATAATAGGAAAAGTGGATGGTAGAATACTTATAGACAGAGTTAGAGAAAGAGCAGAGAAATTAGTTGGAGAAGAACAGGGAGGCTTTAGGAAGGGAAGAGGTTGTGTAGATCAGATATTCATTCTTAGATCTTTAGTGGAAAAGTTTCTAGAGAAGGGAAAGAAGTTGTATGCGGCTTTCATGGATTTGGAGGAAGCATATGACAGGGTGGATAGACAAGGATTGTGGAAAGTGTTAAGAATATATGGAGTAGATGGGAAGTTGTTGAATGCTGTGAAGAGTATGTACGATGGTGCGAAGGCTGCAGTGCGTGTGGATGGTGAACCAAGTGAATTTTTCTCTTTGAAAGTTGGTTTGAAACAGGGATGTGTCATGTCTCCATGGTTGTTCAATCTGTACATGGATGGGGTAATAAAAGAGGTACAAGGTAGGGTAGTGGATGTTGGAGTGGCCCTGGTGAGAGAGGATAGTGTTTGGAAACTCCCTGTACTGTTGTTTGCAGATGATACTGTGTTGTTGAGTGAAGACGAAGGGGAGCTGCAAGGCTTGGTGGATGAGTTTGAGAGTGTGTGTAAGAAACGGAATCTAAAGGTGAATGTAGGGAAGAGTAAAGTGATGGTCTTTGAGAGAGGTGAAGTCAGTGAATGTACAGCGAGGTTGGATGGTGAGGAATTGGAGAATGTGAGTACGTTTAAGTACTTGGGTAGTGTGATTAGTAAGGATGGAGGTTTGGAGGGTGAAGTGCTTGAAAGGGTACAGCAGGGAAGAAAGGTTGCTGGTTCTTTGAAAGCAGTGATAAGAAACAGGGAAGTGAGCATGGAAGTGAAAAAGTTACTACATGACAGTATTGTGATACCAACTCTAACGTACGGAAGTGAAGCTTGGACATTGTTGGAAGGACACAAGTCGAGAATGAGAGCAGTGGAAATGAGTTATTTAAGAGGAGCCTGTGGAGTCACGTGGAGAGACAGGCTGACGAATGAGGATATAAAGGAACGTTGTGGTGTGGATGTGGATGTGATAGGAAGCGTTATGAGGAACACAGAGGTGGTTTGGCCATGTGGAGAGGATGGAGGGTGAAAGACTGACGAAGAGAGTGTATGTGAGTGAGGTGGAGGGGGGAAGAGGGAGGGGGAGGCCGAGGATGAGATGGAGGGATGGGGTGGAGAGGTATATGAGAGAGGGGGGTGAGAGTTGGGAGCAGGGCAGTGAAATGGCGGAGGACAGGGCGACTTGGAGGCGATTTGTTTGTGGCCACCCCAAACGGGATTGAGGCGTCTGGCAATAGATAGATAGAAAAATGTTTTTTTTTAAATTCGTTTAGGGCTGCCTTTTGGAACCAGACTTCATACAAAAACATAGATAACTTACCCTTAGTGTTTCCAATGTTAGTGCTTCTGTGAATTCTCGGAAACGTCACTCTAATGCATGCAAGGATCAGTGGACTACTTTTTCCCACTTGTAACTGTTGATTTTGAGGTATGTTATTGCTGGGGGACTTTGCTATACAGTTACCACCAGAAAAGCTTAGAAAATTAAAGATTTATAGGTTTTATATAGGAAAGTTTGCATATAACTTAGTTGGTGCCCAGTTCCCCCTGTAAGTGCGCAGTTGCCCCATCTTACAGTAGGCTGTTTTAAATTTGTTTTGATTGAGCACGAAAGGAGACAACTTTTACCCAAAGACACAGTTATTACACTGCATTTAGCCAGTTTCCCATTAAGAAAAATCTCTGGATTTAATATTAGCCAGAGGACTATCAATGAATGAAGTATAAAAAAAGAACCTCAAGATTTGCCGAGAGTCGCTCAGTGGAGAATGCCAATTTTTCATTGCCTAGCAACAGTAATAAAATGTAAAGGTTCATAAATATATCATTTATCTCAAAACTTCCAAATCAGAATTTCAGGGCATAGCAGTTGATTTTAAAAAATTACTTAAAAAGAATGACATTTCTTAAAAGATAGAGCAAAAAGTGTGTGCATGATTTGGTCCTCTTTATTGCCTGGTGTATTGTGCACAGTAATACATTACACATTCGTTCAGTTCAGGAAACTCATCTGTTATTCATTTTCCTTAATTCTTAGCGGGATATGATATATATTTAATTTGATATGACATGATGAAGGCACAATTTTTCTCGTATAGTCACCGTTTTCATTGAATGTATGGCCGAAGCAATCCGAAACTGCCATCACTTCTTGGGGCACCTGTACTTTGAAATTTTTTTTGAAATTTCAAGTGGGGGGAGGAGGAGGGAGAGACTATGGATGAAATGGAGTGGAGGGTTAAATGAGAGGGGTGTGTAAGTTGGGGGGAGGGCAGTGTAATGGCGGGGGACACAGCGACATGGAGGCGATTTGTTTGAGGCCACCCCTTATGGGATTAAGGCATCTGGCTATAGATAGATTTAGAGAGGGAGTTAGGTAGAGATTTGTTTGATATGACATGACAGCAGAATTTTTATCTTATTCAATGTACCTCAAAATTGCATATTGTATGGCCCAGTTTAGTTATATAGGACAAATTTGACTAGTAACCAAGGAGCTTCATACCGCATAGCAGTTGCATAGTGTATCTTATTGGGAATATTTGACTAGTAACTTATTCTCTAAAATGTATGGCCAGGTATAGTCATCTTAAAGGGAAATTTTGACTAGTAACCAAGGAGACTCACCTCATAAGGCCTCATTCTATATAAGAAAAAATCATTTAGTTGATTGAGTTGATTTTGTTATAGGAAAGAAATGGACGAATGCTGGTGATTCTCTTTCTCTTCTCTCTCTCTCTCTCTCTCTCTCTCTCCTCTCTCTTCTCTCTCTCTCTTCTCTCTCTCCCTCTTTGAGCCTAGTCGATGTAAGGTAAAAAGATAGCATTTTCACTCTAACTTAGCCTAAAATTGCCATCTCTCCATCTTGAATTCTGAGCTATAAAAATAGGTTAATGCTAGAATGTGATGCTAGGCACGAAGTGCTGTGGAATGAATGTAGAGCCATAGTATTGCCCTTTCTGCAACTGAGCTATGTGAAATACGTTGCAAAAGAATGAAAATTACATTAAAAGATGTCTACTAGTACGTTTACTTGGCCCAAAATTGCCGTCTTGAATGCTTATGTCCGCTTCGAGCGTCAAATAGTTGGTAACACTGATTAATTTGAAAATTTAAAATCTTAAAATAAAAAAAGCATGTGACAGTCTCCAAGATTGACACACAGTATAATCTCTGTGTTGAAAGTTTTTACCTGGCATTTGTTCTTGAGTACTCTATGTAAAATTATATATATATATATATATATATATATATATATATATATATATATATATGAACAATAAATAATATTTATGATATTGTGGTGAACATAGCTGAAGTGGTCAGGCAGTCCGCACTGCTGGCTTTATTGCACTTTTTCACATATGTAGGAATTTAGTCCAGTAACTCCTCAATTCTGATAAAAGTTAATTCCGGTCTATTGAAGTCTCTCATATCGAGGTTTTACTGTATTTACGAACTGATATTTAATTACTGTAGCAAGCAAACTAATCACCACTTTACGTAATTATGGATGTTGAGGGATGTTTGTGGTTCAGGTAGGTCCGTTGGCTCTCCGTGCCACCACATGAAGGCCTCCGATAAAGCTGATAGTCCATTATATCCATTAAAACTGATAAGTCTGTTACAGTGTATCTGATAATGCCTGATCAGTAATCCAGTATATAAGACTACAATGTATCCAGAATTCTTCACTGTTCATTATATCTGTATGGTTACCCGAAAATGCGATATGCAAGAATGTGGTTAATCCAGGTGTCTTCCTTCATTGGTAAATCCAATATCCAATCAATCTGGGTGTGGCAAATCAATGGTGTACTGTCTTTGCAATCTAAATAAATAGATACAAACAAATGAATGAATACAAATAATTAAGAACTAATAAACATAAATACAAATAAATACAAATACAAACCCAGTGGAGTGCAGGCTTAGTTCTTCCCCTTCACAGCAGTCACACATCGTCCTTTGGGTGATGAGGAGAAATTAAGGGATATTTGTGCAGTACTACGGCTCTAATACCCCACCCAAAGAGGAAGCTTACACATTCTTCGTAAGTGTTAATTCTTGCAAGCGTAAGAGGCGGCAAACAGTTGGTGTCTATCTATCTATCTATAGCCCAACACCCTAATCCTGCAAAGGGTGGCCACGGACAAAACGCCTCCAGGTCGCTTTGTCACCCACCATTTGACTGCCCTTCCCCCAACTCACTTCCCCCTCCCTCATATACAGTTGGTAACACTGATTAACTTAAGAATTTGTTATCTTAAAGCATATGACAGTCTCCAAGATTGACATACAATGTAATCTTTTAATGTTAGCAATTTTTACCTCTTATTAAAGATTGCCCTATGTTCTTGAATACTCTGTTAGATAATGTATACGGGCTTCGGTGAACTTGCACAGTGGGAAAAATTTGGCCAGGCCTTGGCTTGTCATACCAATTATGACTATATTTCTGCCTCAGCTAATAAAGGTTGTTATAATATGGTAAAGGGGCATGTGAAGGGGTGCTATGAGACTCCCGCAGATTCCAATACTACGCTGTGGTAACCCACTCCCATCCTCTGGGGAACGCTCTCCCTTTTGTGCGTTATGACCATATGGATAGGGTCCTAAATCCTTTCCATAGCTCTTCTTTGTGACTAGTATCAATATTCTAGTGTTAACCCTTTTGTTACTGGAGAATACAGGGTGCGTCCAACTGAGGGCAAGTACTCAGGATGCAGGCTGGGCTGAGTGCTGTTCTTGTGCATGTGGTACATCTTAAACATGTTATCCTCACACCCTTAGTTTTCCTTCTGACTCCTTGATTTTTTATTCCTCGTAATCTCGAATAGTTGTACTTGCTTATGTTGATAAAAACATTTGGCGAATATAAATTATGCACTAATTCACTGTTTATTCATTCCGTCGTGTTTTCATATAAAAATATGTTTTATGGTATTGTTAATGAGAAAAAGTGTTAGGAAATTTCATTAGCTACATTTTGGTATATGAACATTTACTGTAGGACAATTTGGGTCGGTTTTACGTACCACAAAAGGAAATTATTTTGATAGCTTTGCAGTGTGGGAGCAGTGTTTCACATGGCCAAAGATATTGCTAAATTATTTTCTTCCCTGCCTTTATTTGTGCCTCTATCTGCCTGATTTTTTAATCATGTACTTTTGAACAGTTGTACTTACCTATGGTGTTGATAAAAATGTTTGGCAAATATGAATTATGTGCGATGTGCGGAACAATACACTGACTCAAAATAATTCTAAAGCGAAAAAACTGAGGGGCAATTTTGTTGGGCGCAGCTTGTGTTGTACAGTAACAAGCGGGTGAGATTAGGTTTGACACAGCCTTTGTCATCCAGTATCAAGAGGTTAATCTATTGCTACTCTTCTTTCCATAGCACTTCTTCATGACTAGCATCATATTCTAGTGTTATTCTTTTGCTTCCATAGCACTTCTTTGACTAGCATCATATTCTAGGGTTATTTTATTGCTACACTTCTTTCTATAGCACTTATTTGTGAATGGCATTATATTCTAGTGTTAATAGCTACATCTCGGCATTCAAGATGGAGAGATGGCAATTTTTAATAGCACTTCATGACTAGCATCATATTCTAGTGTTAATAGGTACTCATCAGCATTCAAGATGGAGAGATGACAATTTTAGGCCAAGTTATCGTAAATGAAATCTCTTGCTTTTTTTTTTTTTTTTTTTTTTTTTTTTTTTTAATGCAAAATACAATACCACAACTCTACACTCTTCCCATAGCACTTCTTCATGACTAGCATGATTTTCCATCTCACTTGATTTTGCAGATTTATTTTAATGTATAAATGCAATATGTTTAATTTTGAGTATGATATGCCTTTTTTTTTTTTTTTTTTTTATGTATATTATTCTGTATACAATTATTTTTATTTTTTTAGCCTCGTATGCAATGTTTTTTTTTTAATGGGGATATGTTATGTTGCTTATTCTATTGTAATTGTGTTGCATTACCCATGTTGCCTATGTACCTACCTACCTTCCTCCCTTCCTTCCTACCAGCCTACCTACCTAACTGCCTACCTAACTGCCTACCTACCTGCCTACCTACCTACCGTCCTTCCTTCCTACCTACCTATCCACCTACCCACCACCTACCTACCTACCTACATACATCCTTCCTGCCTGACTTTCTACATTTCTTCTGTTTCTTTCTTCCTTCCCTCCTTCATTTCTTGGTTCACTCCTTCCTGCCTTCGTCTCCTTCCTTCCTTCCTCCATTCCTGCCTTCGTCTCCTTCCTTCCTTCGTCTCCTTCCTTCCTTCCTCCATTCCTGCCCTCGTCTCCTTCCTCCATTCCTGCCTTCGTCTCCTTCCTCCATTCCTGCTGCCCACCATCCTACCTTTGTTCCTACCTGCTTTCCTTCTTTTATTAATCTCTTCCTCCCTCCCTCCCATACTTACTTTCTCTCTCTCTCTCTCTCTCTCCTCCTCCTCCTCCTCCTCCTACGTACTCTTTCTCAGGTCAATTCATTTTTGTCAGTTACATTCCAGTTCAGAATAAAATTTGAATTAATTCCAGTTCAATTAATCCGTAAAAAAAAAATTCCAGTTCATTATGGTTGATATCTTATTGTTAAAATTTTTCAATTCAAAATCAGTTTTAATCTACCCAACACCATTAATCTAAAGGAAAGAAATAAAAATGGTTTCAAATCAACATCTTTATTTATTATTAGTCTCATCTTAAATGTCAGGACCAACTGCCTAGCCCCGGGCTTCTATGCTCCTCATGGGGCAATGTAAGATTGGATGATGGATGGATGGATAGTCTGGCACACTGACAGGAACATTTATTGAAAACACATGAATTATGCAGGAAATAGTTTCTCAGTTAAATGAAAATTAATATAAATTTAGAAGGTTACGTCATTATATATTCTTTTTTGTTAGCAAACCATATGTTTTACTGTTTGAGTATACTGTAAGTTATTGTACAAAAATGAATTCGCATATTACAGTATATTTTATCAGTATTAGTTCATCGATATCAATTCCAATTCAGTTCATTTTAATCCATCCATCCATCATCCAATCCTACATTGCCCCAAGAGGAGCGTAGGAGCCCAGGGCTAGGCAATTGGTCTCGACATATAAGATAAAAGTGACCAGCCTCACTCATCCCTGAGTGGCATTAAATGAGCAATCAACCCCAACCACCCCTTGGATATAAACCTTCACCGGCTCAATCCGACTGGAGCGCAATAATTACCCACTAAACCACCAGGTGCCAAAATTTGGTTATATGGTTACCACCTAGCATAGTAATTGGTTTCCTGTTGTACAGGAAACCATTTGGCTTGTCACTTAGTGTAGAGTCGCCCACAGGCAGAAGGAAAAGGAAAGAAAGACAGAAGAGGGAGTGTAAAGTATATTTTTATTAATTCCAGTTTGATTCCAATTCACATTTTTAAAGTGAGGTACAATTCAATTCATAATTGACCCCAGCCCTGTCTCTCCCTATCTGCTGTCCCTTTCGCCCTCTACCTATATGCTCTCTCTCTCTCCCCCTATCTGCTCTCTCTCTCTCCCCCTATCTGCTCTCTCTCTCTCCCCCTATCTGCTCTCTCTCTCTCCCCCTATCTGCTCTCTCTCTCTCCCCCTATCTGCTCTCTCTCTCTCCCTATCTGCTCTCTCTCTCTCCCCCTATCTGCTCTCTCTCTCTCTCTCTCCCCCTATCTGCTCTCTCTCTCTCCCCCTATCTGCTCTCTCTCTCTCCCCCTATCTGCTCTCTCTCTCTCCCCCTATCTGCTCTCTCTCTCCCCCTATCTGCTCTCTCTCTCTCTCCCCCTATCTGCTCTCTCTCTCTCTCCCCCTATCTGCTCTCTCTCTCTCTCCCCCTATCTGCTCTCTCTCTCTCCCCCTATCTGCTCTCTCTCTCTCTCCCCCTATCTGCTCTCTCTCTCTCTCCCCCTATCTGCTCTCTCTCTCTCTCCCCCTATCTGCTCTTTCTCTCTCCCCCTATCTGCTCTCTCTCTCTCCCCCTATCTGCTCTCTCTCTCTCTCTCCCCCTATCTGCTCTCTCTCTCCCCCTATCTGCTCTCTCTCTCTCTCTCCCCCTATCTGCTCTCTCTCTCTCTCTCTCTCCCCCTATCTGCTCTCTCTCTCTCTCTCTCCCCCTATCTGCTCTCTCTCTCTCTCTCTCCCCCTATCTGCTCTCTCTCTCTCTCTCTCCCCCTTTCTGCTCTGTCTCTCTCTCTCCCCCTATCTGCTCTCTCTCTCTCTCTCTCCCCCTATCTGCTCTCTCTCTCTCTCTCCCCCTATCTGCTCTCTCTCTCCCCCCCCCTGTCTGCTCTCTCTCCCCCCCCTGTCTGCTCTCTCTCCCCCCCCTGTCTGCTCTCTCTCCCCCCCCTGTCTGCTCTCTCTCTCCCCCCGTCTGCTCTCTCTCTATCTCCCCCTGTCTGCTCTCACTCTCTATCTCCCCCTGTCTGCTCTCTCTCTCTATCTCCCCCTGTCTGCTCTCTCTCTCTATCTCCCCCTGTCTGCTCTCTCTCTATCTCCCCCTATCTGCTCTCTTTCTCTCCCTCTATTTGCTTCCTCTCCCTTTCCCCCCTACCTGCTGTCTCTCTCTTTCCCCTCTATCTGCTCTCTCTCTCTCCCCCTTTCCCCCCTACCTGCTCTCTCTCTCCCCCTTTCCCCCCTACCTGCTCTCTCTCTCCCCCCCCTACCTGCTCTCTCTCTTCCCCCCCTACCTGCTCTCTCTCTCTCTCTCTCCCCGTCTCCCCCTATCTGCTCTCTCTCCCCGTCTCCCCCTATCTGCTCTCTCTCTCCCTCTCCCCGTATCTGCTCTCTCTCTCCCTCTCCCCGTATCTGCTTTTCTCTCCCTCTTCCCTATCTGCTGCTCTCTCCCTCTCCCCCTATCTGCTTATCTCTCCCTCTCCCCCTATCTGCTATCTCTTTCTCCCCTCATCTGCTCTCTCCTCTCCCTCTCTCCCTACCTACTGTCTCCCTCTCCCTCTCCCCCTACCTACTGTCTCCCTCTCCCTCTCCCCCTACCTACTGTCTCCATCTCTCTCTCCCCCTATCTGCTCTCTCTCCCCCTACCTACTTTCTATCCCCCTACCTACTCTCCCTTCCTCCCCCTCTCCCCCTCTCTGCTCTCTCTCTCCCCTATCTGCTCTCTCTCTCCCCTATCTGCTCTCTCTCCCCCCTATCTGCTCTCTCTCCCTTTCCCCTCTATCTGCTCTCTCTCTCTCTCTCCCTTTCCCCTCTATCTGCTCTCTCTCTCTCTCCCTTTCCCCCCTATCTGCTCTCTCTCTCCCTTTCCCCCCTACCTGCTCTCTCTCTCCCTTTCCCCCCCTACCTGCTGTCTCTCTTCCCCCCCCTACCTGCTGTCTCTCTTCCCCCCCCTACCTGCTGTCTCTCTTCCTCCCCCTACCTGCTGTCTCTCTTCCTCCCCCTACCTGCTGTCTCTCTTCTTCCCCCTACCTGCTGTCTCTCTTCCCCCCCCCCCTACCTGCTCTGTCCCTCTCCTCCTACCTGCTCTCTCTCTTTCTCCGTTTCCCCTTATCTGCTCTCTCTCTCTCTCTTCCCCTATTTGCTCTCTCTCTCTCTCTCCCTCAACCCCTATCTGCATTCCCTCTCCCTCCCTCAACCCCTATCTGCTTTCCCTCTCCCCCTATCTGATCTCTTTCTTCCTCTCCTCCTACATGCTCTCTTTCTTCCTCTCCTCCTACATGCTCTCTTTCTTCCTCTCCTCCTACATGCTCTCTTTCTTCCTCTCCTCCTACATGCTCTCTCTCTCCCTCTCCTCCTACATGCTCTCTTTCTTCCTCTCCTCCTACATGCTCTCTCTCTCCCTATCTGCTCACTCTCCCTCTCCCCCTATCTGCTCTCTCTCCCTCTCCCTGCCTACTCTCCTCTCCCTCTCTCCTTATCTGCCCTCTCTTTCTCCCCTCATCTGCTCTCTCTCCTCTTCCCCTGCCTACTGTTTCCCTCTCCCCATACCTACTGTCTCCCTCTTCCCCTATCTAGTCTCTCTACCCCTACCTACTGTCTCCTCCCCCTATCTGCTCTCTTCCCCCTATCTGCTCTCTTCCCCCCCCCCATGTGCTTTCTCTCCCTACCTAATTTCTCTCCTGCCTACTTTCTATCCCCTTACCTGCTTTCTCTCCCCATAGCTACTCTCTATCCCCCTACCTACTCTCCCTCTCCCCCATCTGCTCTCTCCCTATCCGCTCTCCCTCTCCCCCATCTGCTCTCTCCCTATCCGCTCTCCCTCTATCTGCTTTCTCTCCCTCCCCTTACCTGCTGTCTCTCACTCCCTGTAACCCTGTTTGCTCTCTCTCTGCCCCCTGTACCTACCTTCTCTCTCTCTTCCCCCCTGTACCTACCTTCTTTCTCTCTTCCCCCCCTGTACCTACCTTCTTTCTCTCTTCCCCCCTGTACCTACCTTAACTTTCCCCCCCCTTGTCTACCTTAACTTCCCCCCTACCTATCTTGTCTCCCCTTCTATGTACTTTCCTCTTGTTAAAGGCAGGAATGAGTCTCCTTGGTTGTCATAATTATCTCGTAGACTTTGCTGTCAACGGAGTAGGGTGGGATCTCTCAGGGTAGAAGAAACAGGATATAAAAACTCGTAAGTATATTTTCTTCAATGGACTTGTGTTTTTTTGTGAACAGAACAGAGGTGGACACAGTGGGGATGGTTGTCCTGAGCTGCTGGCTGCTAGGTGGCTCCAGGCTGCTCTCCCAGTGTTGCAGAGGACCAGTGCCTGCAACGGAAATAATAGGTGCTTAGAAATGGAAGGCAGAGAGAGCTAAAATAATATGTAAATGAAGCATACATATTCAGGATTAAGCAGAGGTCAGTACGCCATAAAGTAATAATCCAAGGGGATAAGCACTGGTGAACTTGTGAAAAATGGCGTACTGCTAAAGTACAGTATAAAGACCCCCTGTATTCTGCTAACGCTGCTTGTCTGCCTTCTAGTCTTTGCACCTCCTGATCTCCCTTCACTACAGCATTTTCATTTTAATCAGTCAAGAGATTATAAGACCATATTATATAATCTCAAGTTGTACTACCCTAGTCTGCATCAGTAACTTTGGTATTAAAGTTTACTTGAACTCCTTAGTATTGAAAAATAATAGTTTTAAATCAACTCCAGTATGAATGGAGTTTATACCTAACAGTTTGTTTGAAAAACATCTGACAAAGTAAATGTAATCTAAAGGTAACAAGTAATCTGTAGTGAAGGGAAGGAACCTACATAAGTGATGTAAAGCTCACTTAAACTGAGCTGGCTGTTATTTGAAAAAAATAGTTGCTCTTCTACTGAAACTTTAGTATATTTTGTCGAAATATTGTATACAGTACTTTGACTATATGACCTACCATTGATAAATGTTTCTTGAAACAGTTGTAAAATTGGTATGAGTTTTCTCTAAATCATTTACTTTTGGTATGAGTTTTCTCTAAATCAAACTAAGATATTTTCAAGTTGAAACCAACCCTGGACTGGAATTAAGTAGGGGAGCAACTACTGAAGTTCCTGCAGATAGTTCCATAGACTGACTGGTTGACATGTTAAAATTGGACATCAGTCACCTATTGTAGTTACTTTAAGCTCAGTCCCTGTAAAATACTTTTTCAACTTTTTTATAAGTTCAGTTTTAGTAAAATCAACCCTCCAGCTTGATTGGCCATCAACCAGATCGAAAGTTTTTTTTTTTTTTTTTTGCCCTGTATGTTTTCACAAAGCACTTATCAATACATTGTGACAGTTCCCCAATAACTGCATATGCTGGAGGGATATAGTGATTCCCTTGGATTAATTCACCAAGTTGTCTACCACCAATACTTAGTTTTTTCCCACTTCAACATGAGAAATAGTTGTAATTCAAAGTACATGAACCTAAAGGTGGCTGTAAAAGTAAGGATCGGTGTAGATACTCGATACACCTTTATGACTT
Organism: Coenobita brevimanus; assembly: GCF_032717465.1. NCBI lineage: Eukaryota > Metazoa > Arthropoda > Malacostraca > Decapoda > Coenobitidae > Coenobita > Coenobita brevimanus. Next base: position 34,276,871 of record NC_137039.1, read on the forward strand.
CATAGTATTTGCCGTCAACCAGTCAATTGGAACAACAAAGCAAGAACTTGATGGTCCCAGCAATGTTAAAGGACCATATACGGTGTGGCATCATAAGCTTCCATAACCTCTTCCATGGAGATGTATTAGCGTAGTACAACTTTACATCCTATTGTTGAACTATACAGGATGGACCAGGACAAGAGGGCATAACTCTGATAAATGACAGAGGAGGGAATTGGTAAAGACAGCTGTATCAATTTGTGTCCAAACCAAAACACCTACAATTACTGGTGCCTCTGGGTCAGTGGTCAACATAATCACCCGGGCCATCAGTAATTGTACTCACAATGGTTGAGATTTGGAGACATGTTAATATAGCAGTGTTTACTTATATTCTCCTCATCTATCATTGAAGTTGTGTCCTTTGCATCTTGGACACCCAGTATAGGACATACAATAGGATGGTGATGTAAAATGCTGAATACACACACAGGAAGAAGTTAGTGCCACATATGGCTTGAGCTTCAGTGTCTGACATATCTGAAGTTTAGGCCAGAATACTTAGCTTAGGAATTATAGGACCGTTATTGGTGGCATTGGAGACTTACGTAGCCCCTCGTTCCTTGGTGATTTATTTGACATCCAAACAGCCTCTTACACAATCCTGAGACTAATGGTGGTACACAAGAGGCAGCAGTGCTAGGTGATGTACAGAATACTTTGCCAAGGAAGAAGTTACGAAGTACTCCAGTCACCTGAAAGCCCCTCACCACCTCCCAGCACTATTAATAATACTAACCCAACTAACAAACTAACTTGTTGTGGAGGTGGTGTTGGCACCCAGCTTAGTGTAGGCTGACATTGGAAAAGAAAAATAAATAAATAAAAATAATACTTTGGCTTTATAATTTTCCCTTTCTAAAATTAACCAGTGACAAGACAAATGAGGAAAAAATATATTTGCGCGCACGTGTGTATCATATACTGTGTGTGTATATATATATATATATATATATATATATATATATATATATATATATATATATATATATATATATATATATATAATAAACCATCAGGATAAATCAACCACCACCAAAGCTCAGTAGTCGGGGAGGGGGGGGGGGAGCTCAAGAAGCTCACCGTGGGGGTGGGGGGTATGACTACCCCCAACCCCACCCCCAGCCTCCTTGGGGGAGGGGCATCGGCATCCCCCACCCTCAAACCCCCATGGGAGGACCCACCCCCTCATGCTCCCCAGGGGGGGCACCAGCAGACCCCCACTCAAGCCCCCCAAGGGGAGGTGGCAAAAGCCTACAACCAAGCCAACCAGAGAAGTACCCCAGTACCCAACCCAGCAGGTAAACCCTCCATCAAGCCAGTACTGTAGCCTGCCCTGCCCTGTATACTACCCAATGTATACCCTGCCATGTCCTGTGTACGATGTCCTGCGTGTGTACCGTCGTGTGTACCCTATTGTGTGTACCTTGTGTGTATACCCTGTTGTGTGTGTATCCTAACCTATATATACCCCATCCTGTGTGTACCCCATCTTGTGTGTGTATCCTAACCTATGTGTACTTTGTCCTGTGTGTACACGTGTGTGTACCTTGTGTGTACCCCGTCCTGTGTGTACCATGTGTGTACCCTATGCTGTGTATACCATGTCCTGTATGTACACAGTCGTGTGTGTACCCCTACCCTGTGTGTACCCTGTCCTGTGTGTACCTTATCCTGTGTCTACCCTGTCGGGTGTACCCCATCCTGTGTGTACCCTATCCTGTGAATGTACCCTACCCTGTGTGTGTACCCTACCCTGTGTGTGTACCCTGTTCTGTGTGTGTACCCCGTCCTGTGTGTGTACCCCGTCCTGTGTGTGTACCCTGTCCTGTGTGTGTACCCTATCCTGTGTGTGTACCCTATCCTGTGTGTGTACCCTATCTTGTGTGTGTACCCTATCTTGTGTGTACCCTGTCGTGTGTGTACCCTATCTTGTGTGTACCCTGCCCTGTGTAACCTAACCTATATGTACCCCAACCTGTGTGTACGCTATTGTGTGTATACCCCATCTTGTGTGTGTATCCTAACCTATGTGTTCCTCATCCTGTGTGTACCTTGTCCAGTGTGTACCCTGTTGTGTGTGTACCATGTGTGTGTACACCGTCCTGTGTGTACCCCATCCTGAGTGTACCATGTGTGTACCCTATGCTGAGTATACCCTGTCGTGTGTGTACCCTATGCTGAGTATACCCTGTCGTGTGTATACCCTATCCTATGTGTACCCTGTCGTGTGTGTACCCAATCCTGCGTCTACCATGTCCTGTGTGTACCCTATCCTGTGTGTACCATATCCTGTGTATATCCTGTCCCGTGTGCACCCTGTCCTGTGTGTACCCTATCCTGTGTGTACCCTGTCGTATGTGTACCCTATCCTGTGTATACCTTATCCTGTGTGTACCCTGTCGGGTGTACCCCATCTTGTGTGTACCCTATCCTGTGTGTACCCTGTCCTGTGAATGTACTCTACCTTGTGTGTGTACTCTGTCCTATGTGTATGCTGTCCTGTGTGTGTACCCTGTCCTGTGTGTACCCTATCCTGTGTGTGTACCGTCCTGTGTGTGTACCCTGTCCTGTGTGTGTACCCTATCCTGTGTGTACCCTATCCTATGTGTACCCTGTCGTGTGTGTACCCTATCCTATGTGTACCCTGTCCTGTGTGTACCCTATCCTGTGTGTACCCTGTTGTGTGTGTATCCTAACCTATATGTACCCCATCCTGTGTGTACTCCATCTTGTGTGTGTATCCTAACCTATGTGTACCCCATCCTGTGTGTACCTTGTGTGTGTAACCCATCGTGTGTACCAGTCCTGTATGTACCCTATCCTGTGTGTACAATGTGTACCCTATGCTGTGTATACCCTATCCTGTGTGTACCCTGTTGTCTGTGTACCCTATCCTATGTGTACCCTATCCTGTGTGTACCCTACCCTGTGTGTACCCTACCCTGTGTGTACCTTGTCGTGTGTGTACCCTGTCCTGTGTGTACCCTGTCCTGTGTGTACCCTGTCCTGTGTGTACCCTACCCTGTGTATACCTTATCCTGTGCGTACCCCATCTTGTGTGTACTCTATACTGTGTGTACCCTGTCGGGTGTACCACATCTTGTGTGTACCCTATCCTGTGTGTGTACCCTATCCTGTGTGTGTACCCTGTCCTGTGAATGTACCCTACCCTGTGTGTGTGCCCTATCCTGTGTGTACCCTGTCGTGTGTGGGTACCCAGTCCTGTGTGTGAACCCTATCCTGTGTGTACCGTCGTGTGTACCCTATCCTATGTGTACCATGTCGTGTGTGTACCTCATTCTGTGTGTACCCTGTCGTGTGTATCCTAACCTATATGTACCCCATCCTGTGTGTACGATATTGTGTGTGTACCCCATCTTGTGTGTGTATCCTAACCTATGTGTACCCCATCCTGTGTGTACCTTGTCCTGTGTATCCCCAATGCTGTGTATACCCTATCCTGTGTGTACCCAGTCGTGTGTGTACCCTATCCTATGTGTACCCTGTCCTGTGTGTACCATATCCTGTGTGTACCCTATGCTGTGTATACCCTGTCCCGTGTGCATCCTGTCCTGTGTGTACCCTGTCCTGTGTGTACCCTATCCTGTGTGTACCCTGTCGTGTGTATAACTTATCCTGTGTGTACCCCATCTTGTGTGTACTCTGTCCTGTCTGTACCCTAACCTGTGTACCCTGTCGTGTGTGTACCCAATCTTGTGTGTACCCTATCCTGTGTGTACCCTGTCATGTGTATGTATCCTGTCCTGTGTGTGTACCCTATCTAGTGTGTACCCTGTCCTGTGTATGTACCCTATCCTGTGCACACTGTCTTGTGTGTACCCTGTCCTGTGTGTGTGTGCACAGTCCTGTGTGTACCCTGTCCTGTGTGTACCCTGTCCTGTGTGTACCCTATCCTGTGTGTACCCTATCCTATGTGTACCTGTCCTATGTGTGTACCCTGTCCTGTGTGTGTACCCTGTCCTGTGTGTGTACCCTGTCTTGTGTGTACCGTCTTGTGTGTACCCTATCCTTTGTGTACCCTGTCGTGTGTGTACCCTGTCGTGTGTGTACCCTATCTTATGTGTACCCTGTCCTGTGTGTACCCTATCCTGTGTGTACCCTGTCCTGTGTGTACCCTGTCCCGTGTGTACCATATTCTGTGTGTACCCTATGCTGTGTATACCCTATGCTGTGTATACCCTGTCCTGTGTGTACCCTATCCTGTGTGTACCCTGTCGTGTGTGTACCCCATCTTGTGTGTACCCTGTCCTGTGTGTGGACCCTATCCTGTGTGTGGACCCTATCCTGTGTGTATCCTATCCTGTGTACCCTATCCTGTGTGTACCATATCCTGTGTGTACCCTAATCTTTCCTAATAACAGTTCACTTATCTTTATAGCATTGAGTTACTATTTAATATATATTTTACCTAATTACCTTAATATTGCCTTAACATTTATTTATAAATTATAAGTAGGGCATTAATAATACTGACGAGTACAATACTAATGATAATAAAATAATGCAATAATAACTAAATAATAACTACCTATCTATACTAATAACAATAATAATAATAATAATAATAAAAGCCTGATTTTTATTTTCCTTATTAAAAGAAGTAGCATGTGGAGAGAACAGAGAAGACAGGAAAACAGAACAGAACAGAAAATAACTGAATAGAGAAGAGAACAGAGAAATAAACAAGAACAGAGAGGAGAGAGTAAACAGATGAGAGAGAATGGAGAAGAGAGGAGAGAGTAGAACAGAGATGAGAGAGAACAGAGATGATATGAGAACAGAGGAGAGAGAAGAGAATAGAGAGGAGAGTAGAACAGAGGAGAGAAGAGAACAAAGAATAGAGAGATGAGAACAGATGAGGGAGAAGAGCATAGAGAGGAGAGAGAAGAACAGATGAGAGAGAAGAGAATAGAGAGGAGAGAGAAGAACAGATGAGAGAGAAGAGAATAGAGAGGAGAGTAGAACAGATGAAAGAAGAGAACAAAGAATAGAGAGATGAGAACAGATGAGGGAGAAGAGCATAGAGAGGAGAGAGAAGAACAGATGAGAGAGAAGAGAATAGAGAGGCGAGAGTAGAACAGAGATGAAAGAGAGGAGAATAGAGATGAGAACAGATGAGGGAGAAGAGCATAGAGAACAGACAGGAGAGAGAAGAACAGATGAGAGAGGAAAGAGAAAAGAACAGAGGAGAGGAGAGAGAAAAGAACAGAGGAGGAGAGAGGGAAAAGAACAGAGGAGGGGAGAGGGAAAAGAACAGAGGAGGGGAGAGAGAAGAGAACAGAGAACAAAAGAGAGAAGAGGGAGGAGAACAGAGAATGGAAAAAAGAAGAGAGAGAGAACTGAGGCGAGAACAGAGAGGAGAAGAGAGAACAGAGAGGAGAGAGAACAGAGGAGAACAAAGAACAGAGAAGAACTGAGGGCAAAATCAATACAGTTACCCTCAAAATTACCCCCCCCTCTCTGTCTCTCCCTCGGTCTCTCTCTCACATGAACGGGGGAACTCTAGTATGTAATAAAATAGTACAGTAACTGTAATAATAGTAATAGTACAGTACAGAGAGAGAACTGAGGAAAGAACGGTGAGGAGAACTGAGGAAAGAACATTTGAGGAGAACTGAGAGGACGAGAGGAGAACAGAGAGAACAGAAAGAGAACTGAGAAGAGAACAGAAAGGAGAACAGAGAGAGCCCAGAAGAGAGGAGAGAAGAGAAGAGAAAAGAGAGGAGAGAAGAGAAAAGAACAGAGAGAGAAATGAGAGGAGAACAGAGAGGATAACAGAAGAGAACAGAGAGGATATGAGAACAGAGAGAACTGAAAAGAGAACAGAGAGGAGAACAGAAAGAGAACAGAGGAGAACTGAGGAGAGAACAGAGCAGAGAACAGAAAGAGAAATGAGATGAGAACAGAGAGGAGAACTGGGGAGAGAACAGAGAACTGAGAAGAGAACAGAAAGAAGAACAGACAGAACTGAGAACAGACAGGAGAACACAGAGAGAAATGAGAGAAGAACAGAAGAGAACAGAGAGGATAACAGAGAAGAGAACTGAAAAGAGAACAGGGAGGAGAACAGAAAGAGAACTGAGGAGAGTACAGAGAGGAGAACAGAAAGAGAACTGAGGAGAGTACAGAGGAGAACTGAGGAGAGAATAGAGGAGAACTGAGGATAAAACTGAGATGAGAACAGAGAGAACTGGGGAGAGAACAGAGGAGAACTGGGGAGAGAACAGAGGAGAACTGGGGAGAGAACAGAGAGGAGAACAGAAAGAGAAGAGAGAACTGGAGAGAGAACAGAGAGGAGAACAGAAAGGAGAACTGGGGAGAGAACAGAAAGAGAACTGACCTGAGAACAGAGAGGAGAACAAAGAGAAGAAATGATGTGAGAACAGAGGAGAACTGAGATGAGAACAGAACAGAGAAGAACACAGAAAACAGCAGGAGAGAACAGAGAGGAGAACTGAGGAGAGAACAGAGAACTGACAGGAGAAGAGAGAAGAGAATAGAGGAGACCTGAGGACAAAATCACTATGGTCACCCTTAAAATTACCCTCTCTCTCTCTCACACACACACACACATGAACGGGGGAACTCTAGTATATAATAAAATAGTACAGTAATAGTAATAACAATAATAGTACAATAATAGTAATAGTAGTAATAGTAATAATAGTAGCAGTATAGTAATATTAAAAATAGCACAGTAATAGTAGCCACAGTACAGTAATAGTAATACAGTACAGTAATATTGGATGGATTTATGTAACACTGAATAACATTAAGGTGTAATAAGTAAAATAAATCACTTATGAAACGCCATTAGGTAGGCATTCCTCAATTTCCAATGAAACAAACCAATAAGCCAATGAAATAAACCAATAAAACAAACCACGGAATTATACGGATATTTCTATGCTTTAAGATTGTATGGTAAAATAATAGTGATAGTACGGTGTAATAACCAAAAACTAATCGCTTAGGGAAAGTTGTTAGGGCCTGCATTCCTCACAATCCAATGAAACAAGCCACTGGAAATCATCATTTACAAAGTTACACTGACATAATTATTTTAAAAAGCCAAACTAATATAATTTAATAATAATAATATCTAATAAGCAAAAAGAAATTGCTTAGGAAAAGGTGTTAGGGCCCGCATTTCTCACATTCCAATGAAACAAGCACTGGAAATAATCAGATACAAATATATATGTTAATTATAACTTTAAATTGACACACTAATATAATATAGCAATAATAATGTGTAATAAGCAATATAAATCGCTTACGAAAAGGTGTTAGGGCTCTAATTCCTCATAAGGCAATTACACAAGCACTGGAAATAATCAAATATGTCAAATATAACTTAAAATTGACACAGTAAAAAATCTAATAATTATATCTAATAAGCAAAAAAAGATCGCCTAGGAGGTGTTCAGGCCAGCATTCCTCACATTCCAATGCAACAAGCCACTGGAAATTATCAAATACAGAGTGATATGAATAATTAATTTAAATAATGGTAATATTATTTGAATTAAATATATGAATTTGACAAGAGTGACTGGAAAACGATGCTAAATGAAAGAATAAAGGGTAATAAATAACGGAATAAACCACTAACTGGCATGTCTTATACCCCCCCACCTGTAACAGCCACCCTCCTCCTTCCTCCTCCCCCCTGTTTCAAGGCGAACCGAGGTAACCTGATTTATATATACAGAGCCGGCGGTCAGTGTGCTCCTGGCAGTGCTGCTGGATGGACCTCTACCCCCTGGCTCCCCCGGTGGATTTGAATCGTAAGGGTGAACGTTATTGCCTGGTATTTATGGTTATTGCCTGGTATTTCTCGTTACTTTCTGTTATTTCTCGGTATTTTGTTATTTATCGTTATTAACATTTCTCATTACTTTATTATTGTTTTCTGCTATTTATTATTTTCTGTTATATCTCGTTTAGTTATCGTTATTTTGTTATTTCTCATTATATGTCTCTTAAATAATAGTCACGAAGAAGTGCTGTGTAAATACCACACTATAACCTGGTATGATGTCCTTGTATGCTAGTCACGAAGAAGTGCTGTGTAAATATCACTCGTTTGTTAAATGCTAATCACGAAGAAGTGCTGTAGAAATAACACTTGTTTGTTAAATGGTAGTCACGAAGAAGTGGTCTAACCATCACTTTTCTTAAATGCTAGTCACGAAGAAGTGCTGTGGAAATATTACCGTACTTTGATGATGTCTCTTAAATGCTAGTCACGAAGAAGTGCTGTGGAAATATTACCGTACTTTGATGTCTCTTAAATGCTAGTCACAAAGAAGTGCTGTGTAGATACCATATTATAACTTGCCTCTACTGCTTCACGAAGAAGTGCCGTGTAAATACCGCTTGCCTCTCAAATGCTAGTCACGAAGAAGTGCTGCGTAGATACCAAAATATAACTTGTCCTTCTATGCTAGTCACGAAGAAGTGTTGGGGAAGTATCACTATAACCTTTAAGTGCTAGTCACGAAGAAGTGCTGTGTAAATATCACTATAACCTGGTCATTAATTGTCCTTACATGCTAGTCACGAAGTAGTGCTGTGTAAATACGATCCTGTAATCCGGTATAATGTCCTTAATGATAGTCACGAAGAAGTGCTGTGTAAATATTTTAATCTTGCCTCTTAAATGCTAATCACGAAGAAGTGCTAAGGGAATTATAAGGCGTATAATTGTACTTGTATGCTAGTCACGAAGAAATGTTGGGAAAATTTTACTATAACCTGGACAATAATTTTTTAAAATGCTAGTCACGAAGAAGTGCTGTGTAGATACCATACTATAACCCATTGTCCTTAAATGCTAGTCACGAAGAAGTGGTGTAAATACGATCGTAAAACGCGGTATAATGTTCCTGTATGCTAGTCACGAAGAAGTGCTGTGTAAATATCATAGTATATCCTAGTATATCGTTAATGCTAGTCACGAAGAAGTGCTGTGTAAATACCATAGTATATCCTAGTATGTCGTTAATGCTAGTCACGAAGAAGTGTTGTGTAAATACCATAGCATATCCTAGTATGTGGTTAATGCTAGTCACGAAGAAGTGCTAAATTTTGGTCTATTTCTTTGATAAGACCGGAAAATAAGTGACATCCTCTTAAATAAGTCTTGGTAAATTGTGTAAATAAAAAAATTATTGTGTACATTGTGGATATGAGACAGCCACGGGTGTAAATAACTGGGTCTCGTGTAAATAACAGCCTTCGTAAATGACTAGTGTGTAAATAACAGGTATTGGTGCAAATAACTGACAGCCACGGGCGTAAATAACTGCCTTGGTAAATGACTAGTGTGTAAATGACAGCCAAGGGTGTAAATAACAGCCTTGGTAAATGACTAGTGTAAATGAGTGACAGCCACGTGTAAATAACTGACAGCCTTGGTAAATGAAGTGTAAATAAATGACAGCCACGGGTGTAACTAACAGCCTTCGTAAATGAACCGTGTAAATAACTGACAGCCACGGGCGTAAGTAAATGACAGCCTCTCGTGTAAATAACTAACAGCCTTCGTAAATGCCTAGTGTGTAAATGACAGCCACGGGTGTAAATAACAGCCTTGGTAAATGACTAGTGTGTGAATACATAATAATAATAAATACAAGCATAGTAATCATAATACCTACATAATAAAAATAATAATAATAATAATAATAATAATAATACATTTCAGGTTCGACTATTTCTTCCAATTCATATTTTTATTTTTTATTCTACTTATAAATTACTTACACTTAACACACTGAGGTCGTCTAGCCATGTGGAGAGGATGGAGAGACTAACTAGGAGTGAGTGAGATGGTGGGGGAGAGGGAGGGGAAGGCCAAGGATGAGATGGAGGGATGGATTGGAGAGGTATATGAAACTGACGAGGAGAGTGTATGTGAGTGAGGTGGAGGGGAAGAGAGGGAGGGGGAGGCCAAGGATGAGATGGAGAGGTATATGGGGGGGGGGGGTGAGGAGGGAACAGGGCACAGAAACGGCAGGGGACAGGGCGACATGGAGGTGACTTGTTTGTGGCCACCCCTTGGGCTTAGGGCGCCTAGCAATAGACAGATAGATATAATATTTTATTTTTTATAATTAAGAACTTTTTAGAAATATTTTTCGATATTTGTACTTAACGATTTTTTCCAGGTTACTTATTTTTTCCACTTTATGATTTTCTTTCACTACGATTTTTGTTGACTTTACGAAATATTTCTACTACGAAATATTTTTACTTTACGATACTTTGTGAACTTTACGATATTTTTTGAACTTTACGGTATTTTTTGAAGTGTACGATATTTTTTGAACTTTACGATATTTTTTGAACTTTACGATATTTTTTGAACTTTACGATATTTTTTGAACTTTACGGTATTTTTTGAACTGTACGATATTTTTTGAACTGTACGATATTTTTTGAACTGTACGATATTTTTTGAACTGTACGATGTTTTTTGAACGTTACGATACTTTTTGAACTTTACGATACTTTTTGAATAACGAAATTTTTTTAACTTTACGATACTTCTCCCAGTGTACGTTTTTCCCAGTGTACGTTTTTTTCCCCGTGTGCGTTTTTCCAAGTGTACATTTCTTTCTAGTGTGCGTGTTTTCCCAGTGTACGTTTTTTCACTACGTTTTTACCAACTGCGTTTTTTCCCAGTGTGGGTTTTTTCCCCAGTGTACGTGTTTTTCCCAGTGTACGTTTTTCCCCAGTGTACGTTTTTCCCCGGTGTACGTTTTTCCCCAGTGTACGTTTTTTCCCAGTGTATGGTTTTTCCCAGTGTATGTTTTTTCTCGGTGTATGTTTTTCCTCAGTGTATGTTTTTCCCCGTGTACGTTTTTTCCCAGTGTACGTTTTTTCCCAGGGTGCCTTTTTTCCCATTTTTTCCCCATTCTTACATTTTCCCACTTTTCCCACAATATTTTTTTTCTCTACTTTTTTCACATTACTTTTTACTTTATTCCCACATTACTTTTTTCCCACAATACATTTTTCCCACCTGACCTTTCCCACATTACTTTTTTCCCATCTGACTTATTTCCCAGCTTATTTTACTTCTCTCCCACCGGACTTTTTTCCCTCCTGACTTTTTAACTTTTTTCCCAGATAACTTTTTAACTTTTTTCCCAGCTTATTTTTTTTACTTTTTTCCCACCTGACATTTTTACTTTTTTCCCAGCTTATTTTTTTTACTTTTTTCCCAGCTTACTTTTTTACTTTTTTCCCAGCTTATTTTTTTTACTTTTTTCCCAGCTTACTTTTTTACTTTTTTCCCAGCTTATTTTTTTTACTTTTTTCCCAGCTTATTTTTTTTACTTTTTTCCCAGCTTATTTTTTTTACTTTTTTCCCAGCTTATTTTTTTACTTTTTTCCCAGCTTATTTTTTTTACTTTTTTCCCAGCTTACTTTTTTTTTTACTTTTTTCCCAGCTTACTTTTTTACTTTTTTCCCAGCTTACTTTTTGACTTTTTTCCCATTACTTTTCCCCACAATACTTTCTTTTTTCCCACAATACTTTAACTTTTTCCCACTTTCTTACTTTTTTCCCACATCACTATTTTCCCACAATACTTCTTTCCTACTACTTTTTTTCCACCTTACCTTTTTCCCACAATATATTTTTCCCACTACTTTTTTTCAGTTTCTTTTTTCCTACTTTATTTTTTTCCCACTTTATTGTTTTTTTTCCCCACATTACTTTATGCCTACCTTCCTTTTTTCCCACTTTCTTTACTTTTTTCCCGCTTTACTTTCTTCCCACGTTACTTTTTTCCCACAATACGTGTTTCCCACTTTCGTTTTTTCAGTTTATTTTCCCACAATACTTTTCCCATCTTTTTTCCCACAATACTTTTTTCCACTAAGTTTTTTCCACAATACTTTTTTCCCACTTTTACTTTTTTCCACAATACTTTTTTCCCACTATTTATTTTCCACCATACTTTTTTCCCATTATTTTTTTCCCCACAATACTTTTTCTCAAGTCTTATTTTCCACCTTACTTTTTACCCACTTGTTTTTCAGTTTACTTTTTTCCCACAATACTTTATTCCCACTTTCTTCCCCACTACGTTTCTTTCCACTATACGTTTTCTCCATTAATAATTTTTTCCACATTTTCTCAATTGGCGACTTTTTTCCCAAATTGGCGACTTTATTTTCCCAGTTGGCGACTTCTTCCCCCCAGTTGGCGACTTTTTCCCCCAAGTTGGCGTTTTTTTTTTCCCAATTGGCGATTTTTTGCCCTCAGTTTGCAATTTGTTTTTCCTCAGTTGGCGACTTTTCTCCCCAATGGGCGACTTTTCTTTCCCAATGGGCGACTTTTCTTTCCCAATGGGCGACTTTTTCCCCAATGGGCCACTTTTTCCCCAATTGGCCACTTTTTCCCGAATGGGCGATTTTTTTTCCCCAATTGGTGATTTATTTTCCCCAGTTGGCGATATTTTTTTCTCAGTTGGGGACATTTCTCCCACTTGGTCTTTTTTTTTTTTTTTTCCTGTTGACCTTTTGTACTTGGCCTTTTTGTTTTTTTTTTCCCACGGCCTATTTTCTTCCATTTGGTCATTTTTTCCATTTTGCTCATTTTTTTCCGATTCAGTGGATTTTATACCTACATTTCAATTTTAATACTTACGAATTTTGAAATAGGGGTAAAGAACGAATTAAACGTAACAACATTTAGCATGTGTTGCCGTACATACCGACACTGACGATACTGGGTCATTGTACTGACCATGTACCGCTGTCTGTGAATTTTTATGGGTTTACGAACCCACACGCCACTGATGAAGGGTTTACGAACCCACACGCCACTGATGAAGGGTTTACGAACCCACACGCCACTGATGAAGGGTTTACGAACCCACACGCCACTGATGAAGGGTTTACAAACCCACATGCCACTGATGAAGGGTTTACGAACCCACACGCCACTGATGAAGGGTTTACGAACCCACACGCCACTGATGAAGGGTTTACGAACCCACACGCCACTGATGAAGGGTTTACCAACCCATGGAGCCACTGATAAAGGGTTTACCAACCCACATGGCACTGATGAAGGGTTTACCAACTCACATGGCACTGATGAAGGGTTTACCAACCCACATGGCACTGATGAAGGGTTTACCAACCCACATGGCACTGATGAAGGGTTTACCAACCCTTGGAGCCACTGATGAAGGGTTTACCAACCCTTGGAGCCACTGATGAAGGGTTTACCAACCCTTGGAGCCACTGATGAAGGGTTTACCAACCCATGGAGCCACTGATGAAGGGTTTACCAACCCATGGAGCCACTGATGAAGGGTTTACCAACCCACACGCCACTGATGAAGGGTTTACCAACCCATGGAGCCACTGATGAAGGGTTTACCAACCCATGGAGCCACTGATGAAGGGTTTACCAACCCACACGCCACTGATCTAAGGGTTTACCAACCCATGGAGCCACTGATGAAGGGTTTACCAACCCATGGAGCCACTGATGAAGGGTTTACCAACCCATGGAGCCACTGATGAAGGGTTTACCAACCCATGGAGCCACTGATGAAGGGTTTACCAACCCATGGAGCCACTGATGAAGGGTTTACCAACCCATGGAGCCACTGATGAAGGGTTTCCAACCCACACGCCACTGATGAAGGGTTTACGAACCCATGGAGCCACTGATGAAGGGTTTACCAACCGACACGCCACTGATGAAGGGTTTACCAACCCATGGAGCCACTGATGAAGGGTTTACCAACCGACACGCCACTGATGAAGGGTTTACCAACCGACACGCCACTGATGAAGGGTTTATCAACCCATGGAGCCACTGATGAAGGGTTTCCAACCCACACGCCACTGATGAAGGGTTTACCAACCCATGGAGCCACTGATGAAGGGTTTACCAACGCACACGCCACTGATGAAGGGTTTACCAACCCATGGAGCCACTAATGAAGGGTTTACCAACCCACACGCCACTGATGAAGGGTTTACCAACCCACACGCCACTGATGAAGGGTTTACCAACCCACACGCCACTGATGAAGGGTTTACCAACCCACACGCCACTGATGAAGGGTTTACCAACCCACACGCCACTGATGAAGGGTTTACCAACCCATGGAGCCACTGATGAAGGGTTTACCAACCCATGGAGCCACTGATGAAGGGTTTACCAACCCATGGAGCCACTGATGAAGGGTTTACCAACGCACACGCCACTGATGAAGGGTTTACCAACCCATGGAGCCACTGATGAAGGGTTTACCAACCCATGGAGCCACTGATGAAGGGTTTACCAACCCATGGAGCCACTGATGAAGGGTTTACCAACCCATGGAGCCACTGATGAAGGGTTTACCAACCCATGGAGCCACTGATGAAGGGTTTACCAACCCATGGAGCCACTGATGAAGGGTTTACCAACCCACACGGCACTGATGAAGGGTTTACCAACCCATGGAGCCACTGATGCAGGGTTTTACCCACATGCCACTCACCTGTGCACTCGACCCAACACCTTTGCTGTGGCGCCTGGGCCCTCCTCACCTGCACTGTACCTGTGTGGTGGTGGTGGCGGGGCTACGGACACAGCGGATACGGCCCGGCCCACACCTGGCAACCAGGAAGGAACTGGACTGAAGTGAGTCCGCTTTCTATGATTACTGAAGGGTGGACTGCCTTAGATGTGTCTTGCTCGAGTCCTTGGACTGAAGTGGGTCCGCTTTCTATGATTACTCAAGGGTGGACTGCCCTAGATGTGTCTTGCTCGAGTCCTTGGACTGAAGTGGGTCCGCTTTTTATGATTACTGAAGGGTGGACTGCCCTAGATATGTCGTGCTCGAGTCCTTGGACTGAAGTGGGTCCGCTTTCTATGATTACTGAAGGGTGGACTGCCCTAGATGTGTCTTGCTCGAGTCCTTGGACTAAAGTGGTTCCGCTTTCTATGATTACTGAAGGGTGGACCGTCCTAGATGTGTCGTGCTCGAGTCCTTGGACTGAAGTGGATCCGCTTTCTATGATTACTGAAGGGTGGACTGCCCTAGATATGTCGTGCTCGAGTCCTTGGACTGAAGTGGGTCCGCTTTCTATGATTACTGAAGGGTGGACTGCCCTAGATGTGTCGTGCTCGAGTCCTTGGACTGAAGTGGGTCCGCTTTCTATGATTACTGAAGGGTGGACTGCCCTAGATGTGTCGTGTTCGAGTCCCTGGACCGAAGTGTGGCTCCTTGGACTGACGTGGGTTCGCTTTCTATGATTACTGAAGGGTGGACTGCCCTAGATGTGTCGTGCTCGAGTCCTTGGGCTGGTGGGTCCGCTTTCTATGATTCCTGAAGGGTGGACTGCCCTAGATGTGTCGTGCTCGAGTCCTTGGACTGAAGTGGGTCCGCTTTCTATGATTACCGAAGGGTGGACTGCCCTAGATGTGTCGTGCTCGAGTCCCTGGACTGAAGTGGGTCCGCTTTCTATGATTACTGAAGGGTGGACTGCCCTAGATATGTCATGCTCGAGTCCTTGGACTGAAATGGGTCCGCTTTCTATGATTAATGAAGGGTGGACTGCCCTAGATATGTCGTGCTCGAGTCCTTGGACTGAAGTGGGTCCGCTTTCTATGATTACTGAAGGGTGGACTGCCCTAGATGTGTCGTGCTCGAGTCCATGGACTGAAGTGTGGCTTCTTGGACTGAAGTGGGTCCGCTTTCTATGATTACTGAAGGGTGGACTGCCCTAGATGTGTCGTGCTCGAGTCCCTGGACTGAAGTGGGTCCGCTTTCTATGATTACTGAAGGGTGGACTGCCCTAGATGTGTCATGCTCGAGTTCTTGGACTGAAGTGTGGCTCCTTGGACTGAAGTGGGTCCGCTTTCTATGATTACTGAAGGGTGGACTGCCCTAGATGTGTCGTGCTCGAGTCCATGGACTGAAGTGTGGCTCCTTGGACTGAAGTGGGTCCGCTTTCTATGATTACTGAAGGGTGGACTGCCCTAGATGTGTCGTGCTCGAGTCCTTGGACTGAAGTGGGTCCGCTTTCTATGATTACTGAAGGGTGGACTGCCCTAGATGTGTCGTGCTCGAGTCCTTGGACTGAAGTGGGTCCGCTTTCTATGATTGCTAAAGGGTGGACTGCCCTAGATGTGTTGTGCTCGAGTCCCTGGACCGAAGTGGGTCCGCTTTCTATGATTACTGAAGGGTGGACTGCCCTAGATGTGTCGTGCTCGAGTCCATGGACTGAAGTGTGGCTCCTTGGACTGAAGTGGGTCCGCTTTCTATGATTACTGAAGGGTGGACTGCCCTAGATGTGTCGTGCTCGAGTCCTTGGACTGAAGTGGGTCCGCTTTCTATGATTGCTGAAGGGTGGACTGCCCTGGATGTGTTGTGCTCGAGTCCTTGGACTGAAGTGGGTCCGCTTTCTATGATTACTGAAGGGTGGACTGCCCTAGATGTGTCGTGCTCGAGTCCCTGGACTGAAATGGGTCCGCTTTCTATGATTACTGAAGGGTGGACTGCCCTAGATGTGTCGTGCTCGAGTCCTTGGACTGAAGTGGGTCCGCTTTCTATGATTACTGAAGGGTGGACTGCCCTAGATGTGTCGTGCTCGAGTCCTTGGACTGAAGTGGGTCCGCTTTCTATGATTGCTAAAGGGTGGACTGCCCTAGATGTGTTGTGCTCGAGTCCCTGGACCGAAGTGGGTCCGCTTTCTATGATTACTGAAGGGTGGACTGCCCTAGATATGTCGTGCTCGAGTCCTTGGACTGAAGTGGGTCCGCTTTCTATGATTAATGAAGGGTGGACTGCCCTAGATGTGTCGTGCTCGAGTCCCTGGACTGAAGTGTGGCTCCTTGGACTGAAGTGGGTCCGCTTTCTATGATTACTGAAGGGTGGACTGCCCTAGATGTGTCATGCTTGAGTCCTTGGACTGAAGTGGGTCCGCTTTCTATGATTACTGAAGGGTGGACTGCCCTAGATGTGTCGTGCTCGAGTCCTTGGACTGAAGTGGGTCCGCTTTCTATGATTGCTGAAGGGTGGACTGCCCTGGATGTGTCGTGCTCGAGTCCTTGGACTGAAGTGGGTCCGCTTTCTATGATTACTGAAGGGTGGACTGCCCTAGATGTGTCGTGCTCGAGTCCTTGGACTGAAGTGGGTCCGCTTTCTATGATTGCTAAAGGGTGGACTGCCCTAGATGTGTTGTGCTCGAGTCCCTGGACCGAAGTGGGTCCGCTTTCTATGATTACTGAAGGGTGGACTGCCCTAGATATGTCGTGCTCGAGTCCTTGGACTGAAGTGGGTCCGCTTTCTATGATTAATGAAGGGTGGACTGCCCTAGATGTGTCGTGCTCGAGTCCATGGACTGAAGTGTGGCTCCTTGGACTGAAGTGGGTCCGCTTTCTATGATTACTGAAGGGTGGACTGCCCTAGATGTGTCATGCTTGAGTCCTTGGACTGAAGTGTGGCTCCTTGGACTGAAGTGGATCCGCTTTCTATGATTACTGAAGGGTGGACTGCCCTAGATGTGTCGTGCTCGAGTCCTTGGACTGAAGTGGGTCCGCTTTCTATGATTACTGAAGGGTGGACTGCCCTCGATGTGTCGTGCTCGAGTCCCTGGACCGAAGTGGGTCCGCTTTCTATGATTACTGAAGGGTGGACTGCCCTAGATGTGTCGTGCTCGAGTCCTTGGACTGGTGGGTCCGCTTTCTATGATTACTGAAGGGTGGACTGCCCTAGATGTGTCGTGCTCGAGTCCTTGGACTGAAGTGGGTCCGCTTTCTATGATTACTGAAGGGTGGACTGCCCTAGATGTGTCGTGATCGAGTCCCTGGACTGAAGTGGGTCCGCTTTCTATGATTACTGAAGGGTGGACTGCCCTAGATGTGTCATGCTCGAGTCCTTGGACTGAAGTGGATCCGCTTTCTATGATTACTGAAGGGTGGACTGCCCTAGATGTGTCTTGCTCGAGTCCCTGGACTGAAGTGGGTCCGCTTTCTATGATTACTGAAGGGTGGACTGCCCTAGATGTGTCGTGCTCGAGTCCTTGGACTGAAGTGGGTCCGCTTTCTATGATTGCTGAAGGGTGGACTGCCCTGGATGTGTTGTGCTCGAGTCCTTGGACTGAAGTGGGTCCGCTTTCTATGATTACTGAAGGGTGGACTGCCCTAGATGTGTCTTGCTCGAGTCCCTGGAATGAAGTGGGTCCGCTTTCTATGATTACTGAAGGGTGGACTGCCCTAGATGTGTCGTGTTCGAGTCCCTGGACCGAAGTGTGGCTCCTTGGACTGACGTGGGTCCGCTTTCTATGATTACTGAAGGGTGGACTGCCCTAGATGTGTCGTGCTCGAGTCCTTGGACTGGTACGTTTTCTTTGATAAATGGAGGGGTAACTCAAGAAAAGGTGGACGTCCTCGTACTGAAGAGGTTCCGCTTTCTATGATGATTTAAGGGGTAACTGAAGGAAAACGGGAAATGTCCTCGTACTGAAGGGGTTCCACTTTCTATGATGATTTAAGGGGGTAACTGAAGGAAAACGGGAAATGTCCTCGTACTGAAGGGGTTCCACTTTCTATGATGATTTAAGGGGTAACTGAAGGAAAACGGGAAATGTCCTCGTACTGAAGGGGTTCCGCTTTCTATGATGATTTAAGGGGTAACTGAAGGAAAACGGGAAATGTCCTCGTACTGAAGGGGTTCCGTTCTCTTTGATTAATGGAGGGGTGACTTAAGAAAAATGTGTGTCCTCGTACTGAAGGGGTTTTGCTTGGTGACGCGCGTGGCTTCTGGTTTGGAGCGGCCTCCCTGATTAAGTGGCTTTCTCCCCCCATCTGCTATGCGGGTCTTAATTGCGTGGCTATCCTAGTGATACGGCCGTTTTTGTTGGGTGGCTTCCTTCCCCCAAGAATCTGCTCCGAGGGTCCTGGATTATACGGCCCTCCTAGTTGAGCGGCTCCCCTCCCCCCAGCAATCTGCTCCGGCCCTCTAGGTGCATGGCACCTAGAGGGCCAGCAACCTGTATTGGTGGCGCTCGCGGAGCCTATCTTTAAAAAAGATGCGATTAACGCACCGTGTGGCAACTCACGGCTCATAAAGTCTACGGGTCTTCCCCCCCTCCTTCCACCGATAGGACATTACTTCTTGTTGTACAGTTCACATAGTATTGAAGTCTATGGATATAAAACCATACTTTCTATTTAATACTTATTTACTTATTATTTGTTTGTTACATATTGTTTTCATTCTTTTAATACCTTTTGTTTCCTTTTCACAGATGTTGTGTTGTCCACCTGCAGTACCTACACACTGAACAACAATGTCTTCTGTTATTTCTATAAAATACTTGTGGTGTATTACACTACACTGTATGTTTACTGCCTAATAAATACAATGGCTGTACCTTGTGTATACTTTCACCCATGTACTATGGTACATCATACTATAGAGTATATATACTATTACATGAAAAGAAATTACTACACTATAATATATAATATATATATACATACACTATATATACATTGTACAGTAATGGATATTATATATATACTGTACATATATATATATATATTATATTATTATATATATTATATATATATATATATATATATATATATATATATATATATATATATATATATATATATTAGTGTATTACACTATACTGTATGTTTACTGCCTAATACATACAATGGCTGTACCTTGTGTATACTTTCACCCATGTACTATGGAACATCATACTATACAGAGTATATATGCTATTACATGATAAGAAATTACTACAGTAATGGATATTATATATATAGTGTATATATATATATATATATATATATATATATATATATATATATAGTGTATATATATACTGTATACACACTATATATATACACACAATATATGGTAAGAATACAATTATTGGACATGTGACAAACACATACAAAGCAAAAGATATAATGCTGATGATGACAATGAAGGAAGAAAAGACGAACGAGCACGAAGGTGGTGGGGAAAGGAAGAGAAGGGAAGGAAGATGAGGGGAGGGGAGGAGCAGAAGAGGATACGACGGGAAGAAGAGAAGACAAGAGGAAAGGAACGAGAGGACAAGAGAGGAAGAGGGGGGAAGGAAGGGAAGAGGAGGGGAGGAAGGGAAGAGAAGAGAGAGGAGGAGTAGAGGAGAGGAGGGGAGGAAGGGAAGAGAAGAGAGAGGAGGAGTAGAGGAGAGGAGGGGAGGAAGGGAAGAGAAGAGAGAGGAGGAGTAGAGGAGAGGAGAGAAGAGGATGAAGGAATGGAAGAGAGAAGGAAGGAGAGGAAGTAGATAATGTATGAACTGTAACAAATCATAACACACAACATGCAGGCATGGAAGAGGACACATCCATATATAAAACATAATAAACATATAAATTGGAGACATATATCAAATCAGTACCAACCCAAACCATGTTATAATTCGAGATGCTATGACAGAGAGGAGACAAAGACTGAGAAGGAGTAAGAGAGGAGGAGGAGGAGAGACAGGAGGAGGAGGAGGAGATGGAGAGAGGAGAGGAGGAGGAGGAGATGGAGAGAGGAGAGGAGGAGGACACACAGGAGGAGGCATGAGAGATGAGGAGGCGTAACAGAGGAGGAGGAGGTGTAAGTGAGGAGGAGGAGGCGGCATAGGAGAGGAGGAGGAGGAGACAGAGGAGGTGTAAGTGAGGAGGAGGAGGAGGAGACAGAGGAGGTGTAAGTGAGGAGGAGGAGGAGGAGACAGAGGAGGTGTAAGTGAGGAGGAGGAGGAGGAGACAGAGGAGGTGTAAGTGAGGAGGAGGAGGAGGAGACAGAGGAGGTGTAAGTGAGGAGGAGGAGGAGGAGACAGAGGAGGTGTAAGTGAGGAGGAGGAGGAGGAGACAGAGGAGGTGTAAGTGAGGAGGAGGAGGAGGAGACAGAGGAGGTGTAAGTGAGGAGGAGGAGGAGGCATAAGAGAGCAGGAGGCATAAGAGAGGGAGAGGCATAAGAGAGGAGGGGGCATAAGAGAGGAGGAGGAGATGGAGGAGGAGGCATAAGAGAGGAGGAGAAGGCATGAGAGGAGGAGGCATAAGAGAGGAGGAGAAGGCATGAGAGGAGGAGGCATAAGAGAGGAGGAGGAGGAGGACAGGTGCAGAAGCAAGAAACAGACAGGAGAGGAGGAGAACCATTACAGGAGGAGGAGGAGAACAGACGAGGAGAGATGAGAGGAGGAAGAAGAGGAGGACTATGAGAGAGACGAGGAGAGTGAGAGGAGGAGGAGGAGAGTGAGAGAGGGAGGAGGAGGAGGAGGAGAAGGAAGAAAGAGGAGGGTGGAAGAGAAGTAGAGAGAGAGAGAGAGAGAGAGAGGAAAGAATAAAGAGGAGAGGAGAGAAGAGAAGAGGAGAGAAGAGAAGAAAGAGGAGAGGAGAGAAAAGAAGCGACATAATAATTCCTTATTATAATTCCAATTCACTCTTTACTTTCCACAAACTTATAATAAAAACCTTTTGAATTAAGGGAATAAATTAAAATCATTGGCTTTATTTTCTTTTCCTCCTTTATTATTGTGTAAATATATTAACATTGTTTTTTATCATAATGTTTTCATGTACTGTTACTTTCTTTACCCCTATGGGAAGATATAAGTACGTAGGGAGGAGGGTAGGTGGGTGTGGTAGTGGGAAGGTAGGTGGGTGGGTGGGTGTAGTAGTGGGAAGGTAGGTGGGTGGGTGGCTGTGGTAGTGAGCAGGTAGGTGGGTGGTTGGGTGTGGCAGTGGGCAGGCAGGTAGGTGGGTGGGTGTTGCAGTGGCAAGGTAGGTGGGTGGGTCTTGTAGTGGGCAGCTAGGTACATGAGTGGGTGTGGTAGTGGGCAGGTAGGTGGGTCGGTGTGGTAGTGGGCAGGTAGGTGGGTCGGTGTGGTAGTGGGCAGGTAAGTGGGTCGGTGTGGTAGTGGGCAGGTAGGTGCGTAGGTGTGGTAGAGGGCAGGTGAGTGGGTGTGGTAGAGGGCAGGTGAGTGGGTGTGGTAGAGGGCAGGTGAGTGGGTGGGGTAGTGGGAAGGTAGGTGGGTGGGTGTGTGGGTGTAATAGTGGGCAGGTAGGTGGGTGTGGTAGTGGGCAGGTAGGTGGTCGATGGGTGTGGTAGTAGGCAGGTAGGTGGTCGATGGGTGTGGTAGTGGGGAGGTAGGTGGAGGGTGGGTGTGGTAGTGGGCAGGTAGGTGGTGGGTGGGTGTAGTAGTGGGCAGGTAGGTGGTGGGTGGGTGTAGTAGTGGGCAGGTAGGTGGTGGGTGGGTGTAGTAGTGGGCAGGTAGGTGGTGGGTGGGTGTAGTAGTGGGCAGGTAGATGGGTAGCTGGGTGTGGCAGTGGGCATACAGGTCGGTGGGTGGCTGTGGTAGTAAGCAGGTAGGTGGGTGGGTGGCTGCGGTAGTGAGCAGGTAGGTGGGTGGGTGGGTGTAGTTGTCGGCAGGTAGGTGGGTGGTTGGGTGTGGCAGTGGGTAGGCAGGTGGGTGGGTGGGTGTTGCAGTGGCATGGTAGGTGGGTGGGTCTTGTAGTGGGCAGCTAGGTACATGAGTGGGTGTGGTAGTGGGCAGGTAGGTGGGTCAGTGTGGTAGTGGGCAGGTAGGTGGGTCAGTGTGGTAGTGGGCAGGTAGGTGGGTCAGTGTGGTAGTGGGCAGGTAGGTGGGTCAGTGTGGTAGTGGGCAGGTAGGTGGGTCAGCGTGGCACTGGGCAGGTGAGTGGGTGGTTGGGTGAGTGGGTGTGGTAAAGGGCAGGTGAGTGGGTGTGGTAGTGGGAAGGTAGGAGGGTGGGTGTGGTAGTGGGAAGGTAGGAGGGTGGGTGTGGTAGTGGGAAGGTAGGAGGGTGGGTGTGGTAGTGGGAAGGTAGGAGGGTGGGTGTGGTAGTGGGAAGGTAGGAGGGTGGGTGTGGTAGTGGGAAGGTAGGAGGGTGGGTGTGTCAGTGTAATAGTGGGCAGGTAGGTGGGTGTGGTAGTGGACAGGTAGGTGGGTGTGGTAGTGGGCAGGTAGGTGGTGGGTGGGTGTAGGTGGTGGGTGGGTGTAGGTGGTGGGCAGGTAGATGGGTGGTTGGGTGTGGCAGTGGGCATACAGATCGGTGGGTGGGTGTGGTAGTGGGCAGGTAGGTGGGTGGATGTGGCAGTGGGCAGGTAGGTGGGTGGATGTGGCAGTGGGCAGGTAGGTGGGTGGGTGTGGTAGTGGGCAGGTAGGTGGGTGGGTGTGGTAGTGGGCAGGTAGGTGGGTGGGTGTGGTAGTGGGCAGGTAGGTGGGAGGGTGTGGTAGTGGGCAGGTAGGTGGGTGGGTGTGGTAGTGGGCAGGTAGGTGGGTGGGTGTGGTAGTGGGCAGGTAGGTGGGTGGGTGTGGTAGTGGGCAGGTAGGTGGGTGGGTGTGGTGGTGGTTGGGTGTGACTGGGTGGGTGGTTGGGTGTGACAGTGGGTGGGTGGTTGGGTGTGACAGTGGGTGGGTGGTTGGGTGTGACAGTGGGTGGGTGGTTGGGTGTGACAGTGGGTGGGTGGTTGGGTGTGACAGTGGGTGGGTGGTTGGGTGTGACAGTGGGTGGGTGGTTGGGTGTGTCGGTGGGTGGTTGGGTGTGTCGGTGCGTGGGTGGGTGTGTCGGTGCGTGGGTGGGTGTGTCGGTGCGTGGGTGGGTGTGTCGGTGCGTGGGTGGGTGTGTCGGTGCATGGGTGGGTGTGTCGGTGCGTGGGTGGGTGTGTTAGTGGGTGGTTCGGTGTCACTGGATAGGTCGTTGGTTGGGTGTGTCAGTTGGTGGGTGGGTGGTTGGTTGGGTGTGTCAGTGGGTGGGTGGTTGGTTGAGTGTCAGTGGGTGGGTGGCTGGTTGGGTGTGTCAGTGGGTGGGTGGCTGGTTGGGTGTGTCAGTGGGTGGGTGGCTGGTTGGGTGTGTCAGTGGGTGGGTGGCTGGTTGGGTGTGTCAGTGGGTGGGTGGCTGGTTGGGTGTCAGTGGGTGGGTGGCTGGTTGGGTGTGTCAGTGGGTGGGTGTGTCAATGGAGGAGTGGGTTGTTGGGTGTGTCAATGGAGGAGTGGGTTGTTGGGTGTGTCAATGGAGGAGTGGGTTGTTGGGTGTGTCAATGGAGGAGTGGGTTGTTGGGTGTGTCAATGGAGGAGTGGGTTGTTGGGTGTGTCAATGGAGGAGTGGGTTGTTGGGTGTGTCAATGGAGGAGTGGGTTGTTGGGTGTGTCAGTGGAGGAGTGGGTTGTTGGGTGTCAGTGGAGGAGTGGGTTGTTGGGTGTGTCAGTGGAGGAGTGGGTTGTTGGGTGTGTCAGTGGAGGAGTGGGTTGTTGGGTGTGTCAATGGAGGAGTGGGTTGTTGGGTGTGTCAATGGAGGAGTGGGTTGTTGGGTGTGTCAATGGAGGAGTGGGTTGTTGGGTGTGTCAATGGAGGAGTGGGTTGTTGGGTGTGTCAATGGAGGAGTGGGTTGTTGGGTGTGTCAATGGAGGAGTGGGTTGTTGGGTGTGTCAATGGAGGAGTGGGTTGTTGGGTGTGTCAATGGAGGAGTGGGTTGTTGGGTGTGTCAATGGAGGAGTGGGTTGTTGGGTGTGTCAGTGGAGGAGTGGGTTGTTGGGTGTGTCAGTGGAGGAGTGGGTTGTTGGGTGTGTCAGTGGAGGAGTGGGTTGTTGGGTGTGTCAGTGGAGGAGTGGGTTGTTGGGTGTGTCAGTGGAGGAGTGGGTTGTTGGGTGTGTCAGTGGAGGAGTGGGTGGTTGGGTGTGTCAGTGGAGGAGTGGGTGGCTGGGTGTGTCAGTGGGTAAGTGGGTGGCTGGGTGTGTCAGTGGGTGGCTGGGTGTGTCAGTGGGTGAGTGGGTGGCTGGGTGTGTCAGTGGGTGAGTGGGTGGCTGGGTGTGTCAGTGGGTGAGTGGGTGGCTGGGTGTGTCAGTGGGTGAGTGGGTGGCTGGGTGTGTCAGTGGGTGAGTGGGTGGCTGGGTGTGTCAGTGGGTGAGTGGGTGGCTGGGTGTGTCAGTGGGTGAGTGGGTGGCTGGGTGTGTCAGTGGGTGAGTGGGTGGCTGGGTGTGTCAGTGGGTGAGTGGGTGGCTGGGTGTGTCAGTGGGTGAGTGGGTGGCTGGGTGTGTCAGTGGGTGAGTGGGTGGCTGGGTGTCTCTGTGTGTGGGTGGATGGGTGGTTGTGTCAGTGGGTTGGTGGGTGGGTGGTTGGGTGTGTCAGTGGGTGGGTGGTTGGATGTGTCAGTGGGTGGGTGGATGTGTCAGTGGGTGGGTGGGTGGGTGGATGTGTCAGTGGGTGGGTGGGTGGATGTGTCAGTGGGTGGGTGGGTGGATGTGTCAGTGGGTGGGTGGGTGGATGTGTCAGTGGGTGGGTGGGTGGATGTGTCAGTGGGTGGGTGGGTGGGTGTAGCAGTGGGTGGGTGGGTGGGTGTAGCAGTGGGTTGGTGGGTGGGTGTAGCAGTGGGTTGGTGGGTGGGTGTAGCAGTGGGTTGGTGGGTGGGTGTAGCAGTGGGTTGTTGGGTGCATCAGTGGGTGGGTGTGTCAGTGGGTGGGTGTGTCAGTGGGTGGGTGTGTCAGTGGGTGGGTGGGTGGGTGGGTGTGTCAGTGGGTGGGTGGGTGGGTGGGTGGGTGTGTCAGTGGGTGGGTGGGTGTGTCAGTGGGTGGGTGGGTGGGTGGGTGTGTCAGTGGGTGGGTGGGTGGGTGGGTGGGTGTCAGTGGGTGGGTGGGTGGGTGGGTGGGTGGGTGGGTGTGTCAGTGGGTGGGTGGGTGGGTGGGTGTGTCAGTGAGTGGGTGGGTGGGTGGGTGTGTCAGTGAGTGGGTGGGTGGGTGGGTGTGTCAGTGAGTGGGTGGGTGTGTCAGTGAGTAGGTGGGTGGGTGGATAGCTGGGTTTGTCAGTGGGTGAGTGGGTGGGTAGGTAGGGGTGGTGAGGCAGGGTAGGAAGGGAGGAAGGGGTGAGGCAGGATAGGCACAAATGGTACACCAAGTAAATACATAAAACATGAAAACAGTACATGAAATTATTATATACAACAGAGAGAGAGAGATTTCGTATTTCGAAATTTATACGGGGAAAATTTGTATTAATATATATTTTCTGTACAATGATGATTTTCTTTTTTCCATTTCAAAATTTCTCCATATTTTTTTAAAGATAAAATATAAGTTTTTTTTTCTTCAGGCCCTTATAAATTCATATTATACAGAAAATAAACTTGCATGTATAAATTGCGTAAATGTACAGTATATAAAAAAAAATACAGTACGGATATACAAATACAATATATATTGCTACAGTACCAATTTAATTTTGAAAAAGATGACAATTTCTTTTTTGCCAATGCCTTGTTAAATTTTCATCTATACTCTTTCACTGATTTATTACTGTATTTATGATTACTGTATTCTATTGTATTTTCATGTCTATTGTTACTGTATTCTTATTGTATTTTAATGTAGTTAGCTATGGTATCTATATGTATTGTTATTGTATTTTCAAAAGTTTATTGTATTATTATACAGTATATTTACTGTTATTGTATTTTCAGGTAATTACTGTTATTTCATTGTATTATTTTTATGTATTAACTATATTCTATTATTAATGTATTTTCACATGCTGTTACTGTATTCTCATTGTATTTATTATTGTACTTTAATCTATTTCAGGTTACTGTATTTTAACGTATATATGGTTACTGTATTTTACTACAGAAAGCGAGAAGTGTGTGCACCAATACTGTATTCTGTTGTATCAACTATTATTGTATTTTCATGTATTGTTATTATATTCTTACTGTATTTATTGTTATTGTATTATATTGTGCTGTAATGTATTCTTCATGGATTGTATTCTTATTGTACTGTATTTTTATTGTATTCTAACTGTATTGTACCGTACTTGTATTGTTTTGTACTATATTGTATTCTTATTGTATTGTATTTTGTATTATATTGTATTATTGTATTTATTACTGTATTCTAAGGAAATTACTGAAGCTGAAAGGCAAGCAGTAAGGGAACCTTTTTATTTGACAGGGAGAGTACGAGAGTGGTGGCTGAACAGGGAGACATGGAATGGAAGTGTTAATGATCAGTACAGAGCCCTCAAGAACAATATCAGTGTTACTAATTCTGTGAGTGGATGGACAAAAAGAACAATGGAACCTAGTGCCCACATCCAGTGCAAAGCCGGATCATCGACTACAAGTTGTGTACACTAGGTGGGCCAGGAGTATAGACAGGACGTGGTGAAGGAAAGGGCTTAATGAAAGTACTGTGTATCATATCACTGATCGGGCTACTAAAGTAAGGAACGGAATTAAATGTCGGAAAGAAGGTCAACAGAGGTAAGGATGGACGTGATATTATGGAGGAAAAAAAAAAAAAAAGGAAAGGAAGGAAAGACGAGCAATAGAGGTAAGGAAGGACGTGATATTATGGAAGGAAAAATACAGAAAGGGGGGGGGGAAAGGAAAGGAAGGAAAGACGATCAATAGAGGTAAGGAAGGACATTATGGAAGGAATAATACAGGAAGGAAAAGAAGAAAAGGAAAGAAAAGAAGGAAAGGAAGGAAAGAGACCAATAGAGATAAGGAAGGACATGATATTATGGAAGGAAAAATACGGTGATTCTCGGAGAAAGTCTGCAAGAAAGGGGCTAGAAGAGAGGTATAAAGGGTGAAATCTGAGCCAGGAAGAATTTTCGCACAACAGGAAGACGTGGATGGAAGTGTTAATGATCAGCACAGAGCCCCCAAGAACAATTTGAGAGTTACTAATTCTGTGAGTGAATGGACAAGAGGTCAACCAACACGTAAGTAACTTGGTGGTGGGATGAGGGTGTAGAAGCCATGGGAAGGGAGAAGGCTTTTATGGGAACAGACAAAGGGTGATAACAGAGAAATACTTGTCTGCCTCGCGTACGGCTAGAAGAGAGGTATAAACGGAGAAATCTAAGCCAGGGAGAATTTTACCTGATAACCTAAAACGTGTGGAAAGGAAGGAGGTGATATTTAAGGGGGCAAATCAAGTGAACTGGGAGAATCAGGATATAGGTGAGCAGTGTGTGAAGAATGATGAAGGAAAGGTAGTGGTGAGCAGTGTGTGAAGAGTGATGAAGGATGATCAGTGGTGAGCAGTGTATGAAGAGTGATGAAGGAAGAGTAATGGTGAGCAGCGAGTGAAGAATGATGAAGGAAGGGTAATGAAGTGAGGATATTAACAATGCATGGAGAAAGCAATATAGCCGGTTGTTGAATGAGGAGTTTAACTTGGCTAGGGAGAGTTTGGAGCCAACAGATCAGTGTTTGGTAAGCAGCCTTTGATTGACGCTGCCACTGTGAGTGAGGCGATAGGCAGGATGCAGGTGGGGAAGGCAGCAGGTGTGTCTGGGTTAACTGCTGAAATGTTGAAAGCCTCGAGATATAGGAGTGAGGTTAGTCACAGACCTGATAAATATGATTAGGTATTGTTGCGGATGAGTGGATGAAGCGTAATTGTAAATGTGTACAAGGGGAAGGGTGATGCCCTGGAAAAAGTAAATTGTAAACAAAGCTTTTAGACCAGATAATGAAGGTAATGGAGAGAGTTTTAGATGGTATGATTAGAGAAAGAGTGAATAGTCATGAGATGCAGTTTGGGTTTGTGCCAGGCAAAGAGACCACTAATGCCACAGTCATTGTTCGGCAAACAAATATATAGGAATGAAAAGAAAATCAGAAATGCTGACTTGGAGAAGCCCTTTGACAGAGTCCATTGAGAGGCGGTGAAGTGAGCAATAAGAAACCTTGGGATGGAGGAGTGGCTGGTTAGGGTGGTTATGGCCATGTAGGCTATGTGGGTAGTGTGTGTGTGTGTGTGTGTGTGTGTGTGTGTGTGTGTGTGTGTGTGTGTGTGTGTGTGTGTGTGTGTGTGTGTGTGTGTGTGTGTGTGTGTGTGTGTGTGTGTGTGTGTGTGTGTGTGTGTGTGTTTGTGTGTGTGTGTGTGTGTGTCTGTGTTTTGTGTGTGTGTGTCTGTGTTTTGTGTGTAGATATGTGTTAGCATATACTGTGTATATATATATACTCGCTCCCAGGTAAGAGTGAATGGAGATTTGTGTGACGAGTTTTCCATGAATGCTAGTGTGCATCAGGGGCCAGTCTGGAGCCCCTTGTTGTTTGTCATGGTACTTGAAGCCCTCTCCCGTGACTTAAGAGATGGACTCCCACGAGATGATGTATGCTGATCACTGCAGAGAATGAAAAGGAGATGGAGGAAAGATTTAGGAAGTGGTGAGATGAAAGAAAGTTTTAGAAAGTGAAGAGGTGGAGGAAATATGCAGTGTTCGTGATCAGTGGTTGCACAACAGATGTAATGGTATTACAGGTAAACTGCAAAATAATGCAGTGTTTGTGATAAATGGGTCCATGAGACGTAGTGGTATTAGAGGTAGACTAAGATTATGCAGTATTGGTGAAAAGTGGGTGCATAAGAGAGGTACTGTAGTTGTATTAGAGGCAGAGTCCAACATAATGCTGATTTCATGTGTGCAGTGTGTCAGGGAGAGCAGGAAGAGATTGTCAGGCGTGAATGGATTGATCTTGCTGGTGAGTCTGCTGAGTGCGTGGAAGAAGTTTGTTATTTGGGAGACATGTTTTGTGCTGGAGGTGGGACTGGAGCACCTATGTGGCTAGAGTTAGCAGTGGCTGGAAGAAGTTCAGAAGTTGTTGCCTCTCCTGACACTGAGAGGGCTCTCCCTACATGCTAAGGGACCTTTGTATGTGGTAAGTGTTTGAAGTGTAATACTGTATGGTAATGAGGAGTGTAATGCTGTATGGTAGTGAGACCTGGCCAGTAAAGGAAGAGGATATGTGCAGGCTCAAACGTACTGAAATGCCAATGATTATGTGGATGTGCAGTGTGTCGCTGAGTATGAAGCCTGGAGGGGCTCGATTTACAATGGAAGAGTTAAGAGGAAGGATGGGCCTCGAGTTTATTGGTGCTGTGATGATGAGGGGTAGATTGAAATGGTTTGTAATGAGGAGGAGTACACTGATATGGTTTGTGATGAGGAGGGGTAGATTGACATGGTCTGTGATGAGAAGGGGTAGATCCAGTTGGTTTGGGATGAAGGATGGGACTGGAGTTTATTGGTGGTGATGAGGAGGGGTATAGAGTGGTCTGGCCATGTGGAGAGGATGGGGGATGATAACTGGGTGCTGACAGTGAGAAGCATTAACGTTGGAGGTTGGGTAGTGAAAGGTAGACCGAAAAAGACCTGGTGTGACATCAGGGTTAAGGGACTAAATAAGGGAGCTGCCAGAGACCGAGCAGCATGGAGAGACGCCAATAGGTGATGAAGGCTGAAGCATGCATGTTGGAGCCTTCAAAAACCAAAACGAAACAAAATTGATATGATTATTGTATTTTAATGTACATATGGTCAATGTATTTTGATATATTGTATTTTTAGGTATTATTATCTTTCTAATGTACCAGGTACCTATCTATTGCATTTAATGTAGCCATACGATATATTATTAATGTATATTGTTGAGTTGGTTATTGTATTTTGTAGGCATATTAAACTTACTCAATATACATCTATTACATCAATTATAATCTTTGATTTCTGGAATACACTTTCAAAATTTCCTCCCATTTTATAGGCAAGAACATCAGAATTTTCTTTTTAGCTATACAAGTACATATGGATTTAATATATTCAATTTCTATACCCTATTGTCGTATTTTTGTGAATTGTAATTTTTCAATAGTTTCAATTTTCCTTCCCATTACTTTTTTTTACAACTATTTTAATTATTCACTGTTTAACTATAAATTTCATTTTTTTTTTCTTTTTTTCAATACAATATTTCATATTTTCTTCCCATTTTATTTCTTTTTTAATACGGTACACTATATTTCTATTTATCTTCCCAATATTTTTTTCCCCAACAAACCCTTAACTTTTCTTGTCATTATTTTTTCCCCAGTACACTTTTCAATTTTTTTTTTTTTTTCCATATACTAGCTCATATTTCTTCCCATTATTATTATTATTATTTTTTCAATACACTTTTCAAATCCTCCTCTTTTTTTTCAATACACTAGTTCAAGTTTTCTTGTCATTTTTTTCTCAATACAATTTTTCAGTTTTTCTTTCCAAAAATTTTTTCAATCATTATTTCCATTTTCATTTTTTTTTAAATATTATTTCAATTTTTCTTATTATTACACTTTTATTTTTAAATTTTTCTTCCCATTCTTTTTTTTAATTAATTTTTATTTCCCTTACATTTTTTTCTTCATAAGTAAGAGTGTTTTCATTTGTTTTTATATTTTTATTTCAATACAATTTCAATTCAATTTTTTTTTTTTATTTACTTGTTCAAATTTTCTTCCCATTATTGTTATTTTTTTTTATACACTATTTTTTTTAATATATCTTTTTTCTAATATTTATTTCCATTTTTCTTCCTAATTTCTTTTTCAATACAATATTTTCAATTTTTCTTCCCATTACTTTTTCCCCCGCAATACACTTTTCCCAATTTTCTTCCAACTTTTTTTTTCTAATAGACTATTTCCATTTCTTTCCCATTATTATTATTAATACACTGAATTTTTTCCATTTTTCTCCAATTACATTTTATATCAATACTTTATTCCCAATTTTTGGCCCAATTCTTAAAGCAAAAAAATATGAAGCAATTTCCATTTTATATATATATATATATATATATATATATATATACTGTATATAAATCATCCAGACCTCCTTTCCCACCCAAAGGCAGGGTGAAGAGTAGCAATGTCCAAACAGCACAAACTTGCCCAATCCAAATAGGTCTCACTTCCATTCACTCATCATTCAAGTCCCCGGAATCCTGACTCTACTGGATACGCCAAAAACATTCACCACATTCTGCAGCTTCACACAATCCGGACGCTGCCATGCTCACAAGCGGTGCCAAAATCCCTGATCACGAACTTCTCCTCACAACATTCATCCAGCCAGCTTGACCTAGTCAGCTCCCTAGCCTCACTGACTTCCAAACAGCTCTTCCTCACACACTCATCCACCATATCTCTCCTCCATTTCCTTGGCCTACCTCCCCTCCTCCCTCCTTCAAATTCGCTCAGACATACCTTTTTCACCACTCTATTGTTATCCATTCTTTCCACATGACCATACCATCTCAGGGCACTATCTTCGATTCTCGCGTCCACCGACTTCCTCACTCCGCACCTTTCACGAACCACATTATTTCATATCCTATCCACCCTCTGTACTCCATATACATTCCTCAGCAGTCCCATGTATGTATGTGTATATATATATATATATATATATATATATGTGAATATATTTCATTTACAGTATTAAATTTATAGACCAGATTTTTTGACTTACTTTTTTTCAAATATAACTTTGGTTTCTGGTTTAATATATTGAATTTTTACACCACAGTACTTTTTTCTTCATTAAAAAAAAAAAAAAAAAAAAAAAAAAAAAAAAAATGCCTTCAATTGTAGATTCTGGTTTTTCATATTAATGCACTTTCACATTTTCTGCCCATTTTTATAAACCAAGAAAATAAAACATACAATTTTTGTTTTATATGCATATGGATTTCTATCTATCTATCTATTGCCAGATCCCTCAATCCCATACAGGGGGGCCACAAACAAATCGCCTCCATGTCGCCCTGTCCCCCGCCATTTCACTGCCCTGCTCCCAACTCGCACCCCCCTCTCTCATATACCTCTCCACTCCATCCCTCCATCTCATCCTCGGCCTCCCCCTCCCTCCACCTCACTCACATACACTCTCCTCGTCAGTCTCTCACCCTCCATCCTCTCCACGTGGCCAAACCACCACAGTGTGTTCCTCCTAATGCTACCTCAGTGTGTTCCTCCTAACACTTCCTTTCACATCCACATCCACACAGCAATGCTCTTTTATATCCTCATTTCTCAGCCTGTCTTTCCATGTGACTCCACAGGCTTCTCTTAAATAACTCATTTCCACTGCTCTCACTCTTGACTTTTGTCCTTCCCACAACGTACAAGCTTCACTTCCATACGTTTGAGTTGGTATCACAATACTGTTATGTACTGTAGTAACTTTTTCACTTCCACGCTCACTTCCCTGTTTCTTATCACTGCTTTCAAGGAACCAGCAACCTTTCTTCCTTGTTGTACCCCTTCAAGCACTTCACCCTCCAAACTTCCATCCTTACTCATCACACTCCCCAAGTACTTAAACGTACTCACATTTTCTGTTTCCTCACCATCTAACCTCACTGTACATTCATTGACTTCACCTCTCTCAAAGACCATCACTTTACTCTTCCCTACATTCACCTTTAGATTCAGTTTCTTACACACTCTCCCAAACTCATCCACCAAGCCTTGCAGCTCTCCTTTGTCTTCACTTAACAACACAGTATCATATGCAAACAACAGTATAGGGAGTTTCACTATCCTCTCTCACTAGGATCACTCCAATATCCACTGCCCTACCTTGTATCTCTTTTATTACCCCACCCATGTACAGATTGAACAACCATGGAGACATGACATCCCTGTTTCAACCCAACCTTCAGAGAGAAACATTCACTTAGTTCACCATCCACATGCACTGCAGCCTTAGCACCATCATACATACTCTTCACAGCATTCAACAACTTCCCATCTACTCCATATATTCTTAATACTTTCCACAATCCTTGTCTATCCACCCTGTCATATGCTTTCTCCAAATCCATGAAGGATGCATACAACTACTTTCCTTTCTCTAGAAACTTTTCCACTTAAGATCTAAGAATGAATATCTGATCTACGCAACCTCTTCCCTTCCTAAAGCCTCCCTGTTCTTTTCCAACTAAATCCTCTGTTATTTCCTTAACTCTGTCAATAAATGTCCTACCATACACTTTTCCCATTACACTAAGAAGGCGAATGCCCCTATGATTACCACACACTTCTGTTTCCCCTTTTCCTGTGTGCAAATAATTGTACCTGACTTCCAATCCTCTGGGACTCTACCTTCCTCCCAGGCCAATCTGCACATCTTCCACACCCATTCTACTACTATCTCTTCCCCATGCTTCAGCATTTCACCACACGCTCCATCAATTCCTGGGGCTTTCCCCAATTTCACTTTCTTCATTGCTTCCACAACTTCTATCCTACTGATGTCTTCCTGTCTTCTCACCTCCTTCCTCCTCCCAGCCATTCCCCAGCCACTTATACTCGCATTACTTCCATTCTCTATATTCAACAATTCCTTAAAGTGTTCTCTCCATCTGCTCACTTGTTCTCCCTTCTCCATTAGTAATCTACCATTTTTATCTTTCACTCCCCTACTAACTCTTCACCTCTTTCAAGAACATTTTCTTCCAGTCCCTCCACTTTACACTCAAATTCCTTCCAAATTCCTCATCCACTCTCTTCTTACTCTCTCTCTTACTAATCTTTTCACCTCTCTCTTCCTTTCTACATATAACTCTCTCTTCCGCCTCTCAACTTCTTCCACGCCCCTATTTCTCATCCATTCATTGTATGCTTTCTTCTTTTGGATTTATTTTACTGAATTATACACCATTATATTCTTTCATAAAATGTATATGGATTTATATTGAATTATACATCATTATATTCTTTGGTTTCATATATATAGATTTATTACACTGAATTATACACGATTATTTTCTTTTATTAAATATATATCGATTTATTATATTTAATTATACATCATTATATTCTTTTAATATGCTGAGTTATACACCATCATATTTTTCCCTTCTTTCAAAAAATATATATATATATGTTAGTGGAGATGAATGCACATTTCATCTTTTACTCAAGGGAATTTTTAGGTGATCGAGACTGATGGTAATACGACATACGGTTCAACGCCTTACTATATTACTATACTGTATCATGACTATTATATTGTATGCTTAGTTTTCATCTTTTACTCATGGGTATTTTTAAGACAAGAGGGTCGAGACAGATAGTAATACAATGTCCAATTCAACGCCTTACTGTATTACTGTACTGTATCAATTCTTTGTCATTACTGTACTGTATTATTTTATCATTACTGTATTGTATTTTATGCTTAGTTTTCATCTTTTACTCATGAAAATTTTTAGGACAGAGGATCGAGATGAATAGTAACACACTATCCGATTTGACGCCTTACTCTAATACTGTACTTTATCATTACTGTATTGTATCACTGTACTGTATCATTACTGTACTGTATCATTATTGTATTGTATCATTACTGTACTGTATCATTACTGTACTGTAACATTACTGTACTGTATCATTACTGTACTGTATCATTATTGTATTGTATCATTACTGTACTGTATCATTACTGTACTGTGACATTACTGTACTGTATCATTACTGTATTGTGTTTTATGCTTAGTTTTATTTTACGGGAAACCTTTTAAGGATAAAGGGTCGAGATAGACAGTAATACAATATCCAGCTGAAGGCCTTACTGTATTACTGTACTGTATTTTATGCAGTTTTCATATTTTACTCATGGGAAAGTTTTTAGGATAGAGGGTCGAGGTGAATATAATGTGATAGCCGCCCAATGTTAAGCTGATGGGGGGTACTAGGCAATATCCGGGATAGGGGTTCACCGACTTTGGCACGATAATTGAGAGTTCACTGTATTATGGAACTTTTTTATGGTTAAAACTTTCTGCATGGAGTAAATGGATAATGATGAAAATAATAATAATAATAATAATAATAAATATAATATCATCATCGGGACCTCTTTTCCCACCCTAGGGCAGAGCAAGGGGTAGCAACATCCAGACAGCCAAAGTCTGCCCAATCTAATGGGCCACGCTTCCATTCACTCACAATTCAAGCCCCCGGAATCCTGGCTTTATTGGATATGCCAAAAACATTCACCACGTTCTGTAGCTTCACACAAACATATCCAACAGAGTCAATCCAGATGCTGTCACATTTAAAAGGGGTGCCAAATCCCTTATCATGCACTTCTCACAACATTCATCCAACCAGCTCGATCTCGTCAGTCTCCTAGCCTCACCGACTTCCAAACCTCTCATCCTCATACACTCGTCCACCATATCCCTCCACCTTCTCCTTGGCCTACCTCGCCTCCTCCCTCCTCCAGATTTGCTCAGGTATACCTTTTTCACCAACTTCCATACCTCTCCTCACACAATCATCCACCATATCCCTCCACCTTCTCCTTGGCCTACCTCACCTCCTCCCTCCTTCAAATTCGCTCAGATATACCTTTTTCACCAACTTCTATACCTCTCATCCTCACACACTCATCCACCATATCCCTCCATCATCTCCTTGGCCTACCCAGCCTCCTCCCTTCTTATAATTCACTCAGATGTCCCTTTTTCAAAACTCAATTGTTTTATCCATTCTCTTCACATAACCATACCATCTCGGTCCACTCTCTTCGATTCTGGTGTCCACAGACCTCCTCACTCCGCATCTTTCACAAATCACATTATTTCGTATCCTATCCACTCTCTGTACTCCACATACATTCCTCAGCAGTCCCATCTCCACTGCTCTCACTCGTGATTTTTCATTTTCATGCCACACCAGTCTCACATCCATATCTTAAAGCTGGCACTGACACTCCTTCATGTAAGCCTCGTGCAGGTGCAACACTCAAGTCTCTTTCTTATCAAGGCCTTCATTCCACCAGCTACTTTCCTTCCTTGTGTCACTCTACTTTCCACTTCATATTGCACATTTTCCTCTCTTTTCTATAATTGTACCCAGGTATTTGAACTCTCTCACCAATTCCAGCCTCTCTCCATTCACTGAAACATTGAACTGGGAGTCCCCTTCTCTCTCAATAACCATCACTTTCCACTTTTCTACATTTACTCTCAAGGCACGATGCCCACAGACATCAGCAAAACTCTGCACTAGTCTACCAAGTTCTTGTCCTGTATCTGCAAGTAGTATTGCATCATCAGCATACAACAAATTTGAGATATTCCATCCATCATCAATCATTACCAACGCCATCCCCCTCTCCTTTACTCGTGTTTTTACTTATCACCCCATATATATACTGAACAACCATGGGAACAGCACACAACTTTGTCGCAAGACCAAACTGATCATGAACCATTCACTTAGATGCCCATTTACCTTTTACACATGCTTCACCACCATCATAAAAACTCTTGATGGCACCTAGAAGCTTACCATCTACACCATACTTGCACAAAGCTTTCCACAATCCTTCTCTGTCCACTTTGTCGTACACTTTTTCCAGATCCATGAATGCCATAAACACCTCATAGTCCCTATCACAAGCCTTCTCTGCTATCTGTTTCACTGCAAATATTTGATCCATACATCCTCTGCCACTCCTAAGGCCACCCTGTTCACCACTCACTAGGACTTCTATCTTTCTTACTCTATAATAATTCTTCCATATAATGTACCTTCCCTAACACACTCAATAACAATAATAATAATAATAATCCATTCCATCCATCATCCAATCCTACATTGTCCCAGGAGCGTAGGAGCCCGGGGCTAGGCAGTTGGTCCCGACATTTAAGTTGAGCGACCAGCCTCACTCATCCCTGAGTGGCATTACATGAGCAATCAACCCCAACCATCCCTTGGATATAAACATTCACCGTCTCAATCCGATTGGAACGCAATAATTACCCACTAAACCACCAGGTGCCAAAATTTGGTTATATGGTTACCACCCAGCATAGTAAATGGTTTCCTGGTGCACAGGAAACCATTTGGCTTGTCACTCAGTGTAGAGTCACCCACAGGATGAAGGAAGTTGAAAGAATGAAGGAAAGAAAGACAGAAGAAGGAGTGTAAAGTCACCCGTAGGCAGAAGTAATAATAATGACAATAACAATAGTAATAATAGTAATAAGTGACAATAATATATACTAGTAGTAATAATAATAGT
This sequence comes from Coenobita brevimanus, assembly GCF_032717465.1. Lineage (NCBI taxonomy): Eukaryota > Metazoa > Arthropoda > Malacostraca > Decapoda > Coenobitidae > Coenobita > Coenobita brevimanus. The sequence continues at coordinate 34,314,854 of NC_137039.1, forward strand.
AATAATAATAATACTGCTAACAATAATAATAAAGAAAACACTAAAATTATCATCTAGACCTCTTTTCCCACCCTAGGGTAGGGTGAGGAGTAGCAATGTTGAACATGCAATAATTACTACATATATTGCAACTTCTACTACACATACTGTGATACAACAAACAATATACAGCAATATCACAATTGACAATATACAGTACATTAAAAAAGCCAAGTGTAAATATAATAAATCAAGAAACACCAATAACAATAATAATCAGTAATGGTGATAATAATGTGGTGATAATAATAATAATAATACAGTAATAACAACAACAATAATAATAATAATAAATACTGGAAAAATAAGCACAGAATCTAAACATTACATATACAGAAAATACTTTAAATATACAGTACATCCCCACAGTACGCGAGTTCTGAGTACACGATCCCCCTTGTACACAAGGACATATTTTTATAAAATTTGTTTTTGTTTTTTTTCCAGAACGTGAATTGAACTCCTTGTAAGCGAGACAGGCAGCAAAGAGTGGTCCAAGTCCCAGTACTCGACATTGCCCCCCCCCCAAGAAGCAAAAACGGTAGCCTACGCTCCACCCACCATCAGCCATATTCTTGTTGGTTTGGTTAAGCCATATCCTTGTTGATTTACCTAGTAAAGCCATAATCTTGTTGGTTTACTTCATCTTAGGTAATATGTCTTAGACAGTTTCCCGGTAATGTACAATACTTATGTCTGAAAAGTGTCTCAAGGGATGCCCATGAAGGGAGGTGCCGCCCATATGTAATTTTTCCCGTAAGTTTATGTATTCACAGTACGCAAATTCCCATGCCACCCAAATAGGCGCGTAGGGGATGTACTGTATAATGCTTCAAAATATCAATTTTTTTAAAAATAATATTTACACATCAGACAACTTTCCAAAAAATCCATTTATTGGAAGTTTTAAACACACACACACACACACACACACACACACACACACACACACACACACACACACACACACACACACTCACACGCACACCAGTTCGATCCACATATCATCCTATCCATCTGGCCTCCTTGGAGAGAGGCCTGGGCAAAGAGGAAGTACAGGTGAAGGAGGAAATATAGAAGGTGAAAAAGGAAGGAGGAAGTATAGAAGGTGAAAAAGGAAGGAGGAAGTATAGAAGGTGAAAAAGGAAGGAGGAAGTATAGAAGGTGAAAAAGGAAGGAGGAAGTATAGAAGGTGAAAAAGGAAGGAGGAAGTATAGAAGGTGAAAAAGGAAGGAGGAAGTATAGAAGGTGAAAAAGGAAGGAGGAAGTATAGAAGGTGAAAAAGGAAGGAGGAAGTGTAGAAGGTGAAAAAGGAAGGAGGAAGTGTAGAAGGTGAAAAAGGAAGGAGGAAGTGTAGAAGGTGAAAAAGGAAGGAGGAAGTGTAGAAGGTGAAAAAGGAAGGAGGAAGTATAGAAGGTGAAAAAGGAAGGAGGAAGTATAGAAGGTGAAAAAGGAAGGAGGAAGTATAGAAGGTGAAAAAGGAAGGAGGAAGTATAGAAGGTGAAAAAGGAAGGAGGAAGTATAGAAGGTGAAAAAGGAAGGAGGAAGTATAGAAGGTGAAAAAGGAAGGAGGAAGTATAGAAGGTGAAAAAGGAAGGAGGAAGTATAGAAGGTGAAAAAGGAAGGAGGAAGTATAGAAGGTGAAAAAGGAAGGAGGAAGTATAGAAGGTGAAAAAGGAAGGAGGAAGTATAGAAGGTGAAAAAGGAAGGAGGAAGTATAGAAGGTGAAAAAGGAAGGAGGAAGTATAGAAGGTGAAAAAGGAAGGAGGAAGTATAGAAGGTGAAAAAGGAAAAAGTGCAGAAGGTAAAGGAAGGAGGAAGTATTAACCTGCCGCGTGCCAGTGCTGTTTTAAAACGGTGTGACAAAAAAATCTGCGGTCAGTGCCAGTGCTGTTTTAAAATGACTTAAAATTTTAAAAATTCACACTGACCACATTTTTCAAGGTTCGCGGGTAAAAATTTGCAGCCATGTATGGTCACTATTCCTCTACCAATCCCCAGGTGGTCAAGGCCATAAACCCACCTGCTCCCCCCTCACTCTCGCTCTACCTGTGTGCCTCACCCAGTGCTGTACATAGTGAAGGCATTATGTAAATATTTTTGCGTAAGTGTAAGGACTATACATAGTGAAATCAAGTTGTAAATATTTTCTCGTAAGTGTAAGGAGTGTACATAGTGAATTCAGGTTGCACCTATCTTCAAGTAATTGTAAAACAATGCATTCACAGAGAGAAAGACATGGAAATGGTGACAGATGTTGAAGTAATATGTAATCAGAAAAGTGTACTGAACATTGCTATATCTTCCCAGCAGAAATACCTGAGTGTACCTTACACAGAAAACGGCTTTCATTCACCTATGTAGTGAGCGTGAGAGAGCGGGAATACCTGTACACTAAAACCTCGATTTAAGGGACTCCATATTCTACCTGACAAACGGACAAGACCATTCAAAAGTAATACGTAATGTCTAGGTTATACACATTAATATGTTTCTTTATACGGTACCCGTAAAATAGTATTCATAATCATATAAATGAGAAAAGTGAAAGAATCACGGCGTTTCATAACGAGATTGTCTTTTTATGCGGTAAAATAATGGACATTTTCAAGTAAGGGACAAGTTGATTCCCCATTTAGTCCCTTAAATCGAGGTTTGAGTGTATACGAGTATACAGGACTCAATAAAACCCATTTCCGAGCTTCGGTGAGTATTTTAACAGTGAAATTCGTTGTTTTCACATCAAAATCTATAATCTTAGCAAAAACAAAATATATAAACCAATACATCGAAAAACAGCTGGCACGGTGGCGACCCATAGCACTAAAAATAGCTGGCATGCAGCGGGTTAAGGAAGGTGAAGAAGAAAGGAGGAGAGGAAGACTGAGGAGGTGAAAGAGGAGGAAGTATAGAAGGTGAAGGAGTAGGAAGTATGGTATAGAAGGTGAAGGAGTAGGAAGTATAGATGGTGATGGAGGAGGAAGTATAGATGGTGAAGTAGGAGTCTAGAAGGTGAAGGAGAAGGAAGTATAGAAGGTGAAGGAGGAGGAAGTATAGAAGACAAAGAAGGAAGTAGATAAGATGAAGAAAGGAGGAAGTATGCAGGAAGATGAAGAAGTATAGAAGAAGGTAAAATAGGAGGAAGTGAAGAAGAAGAAGGGAATGGAGAAGAGGATGAGGCTGCTGCAGAGAGCGCATATAAAAGAAGTGAACAGTAAAACTGCAGCGTATATGAAAGATGCGTATACAGTATAAAGGAGCGTGCAGAATCCTCTAGCATAAGCATCAAGTTATGAGGGCACAGGAAGTGTGGAAAGCAGCAGAGAAAGCTAGAGGATGATGAAGGAATGACAGGAGTGCAAATGAAGTAGGTGAAATATCAAGATCCGTTAAAAATGAGAGAACATGGAAAGAAGGTCAGAGATAGACAATGGGTGAGATATGTGCAAAGACGACAAAGCGGCCAGATAAATAATTCAACTACCATGTTATCGTCTGTGAGGTTTAAATACAAGGTTTAATAGTACTGTACCGACCCATTAGAGATAGATAGATACCAAAAATGAGGTCTAGTTAGCAAATTTTAGCATTGATAAGTGAGGAAGGAGTACAACAAAAGGTTTGGCGGATCTCGTGAGAGGTAGCGGAAGGTGAGGGAGACATGAACCTGTATGGCTGGGTATACATGTGCCCCAAGGTATACTGGTGCCGTGTGTAACAAAGAGTCAATAGACTTATGTTCATAATTCTGCAATATTTCCTCTGTTGCGTTTGTCCCTGGTTGTAAGTTAAATAGTAAAATCAACTCAGGGATGATGTTTATAGTAAGTGAATATTATATCTTCCATGAGTGAGTTGTTATCCCCTCTCACACACACACACACACACACAATCAGTTTTCACAAATGAAAATGAATTTGTGGAAGGGGCGGGAGTGACTAGAAATGTAGTGCTAAACAATATAACAGTGGAAGTACAGGAAGTGTATAAATTACTGGAAACTCTGGATGTAAGGAACACCCCTGGACCAGACAGAATCTCTAATTGGGTACTGAAGGAATGCAGAAAACTGGCAGATAAGATTCACAGTTAATTGTGCCTTCTCTGGAAGAGGGAAAAGTGTCTCATGAATGGAAGAGGGCAAATGTGGTACCAATTTATATGGGAGGAAACAGGGAAGAACCCCTGAATTATAGACCGGTGTCCCTAACCAGCATGGTCGCAAAATTGTGCAAAAGAATTCTTAAAGATAGATGGATAAAATATCTGGAAGAGATGAATATTTTGGCTGATAGTTTGGATTTAGAAGTGGAAGGTCATGTGTTTCAAACTTGTTGAGTTTTTACTCAAGAGCGACTGACGTGCTACAGGAGAGAGATGGATGGGTGGATTGTGCGTTCAGATTTGGAGAAGGCCTTCAACAAGGTATCTCATAAGAGACTAATATGGAAACTAGAGCATAGAGGAGGAGTGAAGGGGAACCTCCTGGAATGGATGAGAGACTTTTTGAGAGACAGACAAATGAGGACAGTAATAAAGATTAGGATGTCTGGATGGAGGAAAGTAACAAGTGGAGTCCCACAGGGTTCGGTGTTGGTGCCAGTAATGTTCCTGATTTATGTAAATAATATGGTAGATGGAGTGAATAGTTATGCAAGTCTGTTTGCTGATGATGCAAAGATCTTGAGGAAGGTAGAGGTTGAGGAGGATTGTAAAATGCTGCAGGAGGATCTGGACAGGATACACAATTGGAGCCGGATGTGGGAAATGAAATTTAATGCAAAGAAATGTAAAATACTGGAAATGGGTAAAAGTACCAAGAGGTAAAAGTACCAAGAGGCCATCATTGAATTATTTGATGGGTAATGAACCAATCACAAAGGCAAGAGAAGAGAAAGATTTGCGAGTGCTGGTCCAGGACAGTTTGTCACCTGAAAAACACATTAACAAGGCAGTTAGAGAGACGTATAAACTCCTGACTAATATCAGAGTAGCCTTTCATTATATGGATGAGAAGATGATGAAAAAAATTGATAGTGGCCATGATTCACCCCAGGTTTGAATATGCAGCAGTAATGTGGTCCCCACACAAAATGAAAGATATAAACAAGATTGAGAGAATACAAAGAACAGCAACCAAAATGGTCCCCAGTCTGGCAGATCTGTCGTACAGAGAGAGGCTGGAAAACCTGGATTTGCCTTCCTTAGAAGAAAGGAAAAAGAGAGGAGACATGATTGCAGCGTTCAGGACCATGGTGGGAGCAGATAAAATTGACAAAGAAGATCTGTTTTTATGGGATAAGAGAGTAACAAGAGGACACGGAATAAAACTGAATAAAGCAAGCTGCTTGAAGGATATCAAGAAATAGTTTTCCTTATAGATGTATAGACCTGTGGAATAGCCTGGACAAAGAGATCGTCCAGTCTAAAAACTTAAACGAGTTTAAAGCTAAATTTGACATTGAGAAACTGAGACAGGACCCCACGAACACGTAGCTCATTTCCTGTATATCACAATTAGGTAAATACACACACACCACTGAACTGACTAATAATTTTCTCCTACCCACCACACACATACGAACTTTCACAATTCACACCCATGCAGACTCACTCTCTCACACACAACTAACCTTCATAATTCTCAGTTATCCATCGGCGCAAACAAATCCATCACTGTTTCGTGACCCCTTACCAGCTTGACCCCCATGGTTTGGGAGGGGGGGGGGGGCTTCGAGGTCACTCTGGAATAAATTTTTGGTTAGTAGGGGGCCAAGGCTAGTCTCAAAATATATAGTCTGCTCACTCTCCTGGTAAATATAAAAAAATAAATAAAAAAGGCAAACACCAAAATCATTAATAAAAATCAGTCACACAACCCATACTGTTCCCTACCAAAAAACAAAACAAAAAAACAGTCACATAATCCATACTCCATTCACTCTGACCTGGTAAATTTTTTAAAATAAAAAATAAAAATTCTATCTATCTATCTATAGCCCGACGCCCTAATCCCGCAAAGGGTGGCCGCAGACAAAACGCCTCCAAGTCACTCTGTCACCCACCATTTGACTCCCCTCCCCCCAACTCACCCCCCCTCCCTCATATACCTCTCAACTCCATCCCTCCACCTCATCCTCGGTCTACCCCCTCCCTCTCTCCTCCACCTCACCTACATACACCCTCTTAGTCAGTCTTTCATGCTCCATTCTCTCCACATGTCCAAACCACCTCAGTGTATTTCTCCTAATCTTTTCAACCACATCCACATCTACCCCACAACGTTCCTTCACTTCTTCATTCGTCAACCTGTTCCTCCACGTCACTCCACATGCTCCTCTCAAGTAACTCATTTCCACTGCTCTCACTCTTGACTTGTTCCCCTCTTGCAAGGTCCACGCCTCGCTTCCATACGTCAGGGTAGGGATCACAATACCATCATGCAGTGACTTCTTAACTTCCATACTCACCTCCCTATTTCTCATCACTGCTTTCAGTGTACCAACAACCTTTCTTCCCTGCTGTACCCTTTCACGTACTTCATCCCCCAAAGTTCAAACACCAAAATCATTATGGTAGTAAAAATCAGTCACATAATCCATAGTCCGTACACTCTAACCTGGTAAAATTACTTGTTCTGTACTGTGTGTAATTTCTCTATCATTGCGCTATACTGTATTCTATTCACTCAAACTTGGCCTAAATTGACAAGGTTAGGTTAGGTTAGTGCTATACATACACCAAGCCCTCATTTTTCGACCGATCATTGTGCAATTCACGGTTTCAACTTTTATAAATCTATACCTTTATTCGTTGTTCGACATGGTAATCCCCGCCATTTCGACAATTCAAACTGCACGCTGCCAGTCACGGGCTGAGCTAGTCTCCTGCACTCTGTCTCTGCTGATTGGTTGCCTCTTCGTTGGTCTGTACGGTATCTCTTTTCGGCCTCATGGAATACTACAGCACCATCATGCCTCCACCTGACACCCCTAATACTACCCCTGTCAAGTGCAGTCATGTCTCCTACAGCTGCCTGTCTCCTGCACTCTGCCCTGCTGATTGGTTGCCTCTTCTTCGGTCTGTATCTCTTTTTGGCCTCAAAGAATACTACAGCACTACCATGGCTCCACCCAACACCACTACTACTACTCCTGTCAAGTGCAGTCCCACCTCAGTGAGTGACTGCCATCACATGGTTGGGTGACGATTGCACCAATGACTAGCGAATGCTCTTAACACACAATAATGTTTTGGCGCCAGTTTTACGAAATGCACATCTTAGTTTGCCCTAGATTAGGTAAGTTATAATAATTATTTGGCCACGAACATGTTACCCTGTCCCTCGCCATATCACTGCCCTGCGTCTCAATACACACCAAGAAAACACTTTAATTTTAGCCAGTTTTCCCGCACTACCAACATACAGGTAGGTTTAGGGTTGCAGCAACCTAGGGATTAAGAATGACCATACCAATTAAATTCACACACCTGTTTGTTTTCCTGCATAATGAAAGCTCAAACATGCTCAAAGGTCGATTTCGTTTCTCATTTCCCAAGTGGAGGTCATGTTAGATTAAATCGTTAGGTCGTTACGCTAAATAAGGTCAAAATATTTAAGTTGATTGGAGTTAGATTTACGATGTAATTCAAGCGTTTTTGGATGTTCTTCCTCATCTAACTTCATGGATTTTTTTTAAGTTTATTTCCTTGACTTTATTTCACATGTCAGGCAATTATTTTAATGCATTTTATTGACTTTATTGGTATTATTTTACAAGTTGCCAATACACAGTTCAGGAATTTTAGCACCATTAACGTATATTCCTTATTGGTGGTACGTGATGGCGACAATCATCCACTCGCTTGATGTAGTGCTGACTACTACTTCCTTAGCCTTTATCATCCTTTTTCTGTGCCTGCCCTCCTCTTTTCCTATATCTCCATCTTTCCTCTTATTTCTTATTGGTCTTCTTTCCCTTACAGGTGGCTTTACTTTGAGTGACAAGCCCAATGGTTTCCCTTAAGCCAAGAAACCGTTTACAACGCTGGGTGGTAACCATATAACCAACCCATACGTGCTCCCTGTGTCAACAAGTGGGTTGGTGAAGGGTTAGTGCCCCTCCCCGTAAAACCAATAACTCAAAGTAAAATGGCCACCCCTTATGGGATTATGGCATATGGCAACAGATAGATAGATATTCCCTAAGGATCATAATGAACCCCCATAACCCCATTCAGAAATTGATATTTTCAGAGGTAATGAATTTAATTTAAATTTCCAAAAAAAACATATATACCTTGGATATTCACTCAGCCAATCCGTGTTAAAAATGCGTGCGTTCGTATGTGTTTCTCTTCCCTTCGACTGCGCATGCGTCTTGTAGGTCTGCACCACCCACTCATAGGCCTACTTTAGGTCAAATGATGGCATTCTACCAATGAATTTGAACAGCAGTCTTTGATTCCTTGTGGATGCAAAATTCAAATCTTTCTCCATATGGCCTCTGAAGAAGAAAGACGTGCTGTGTGTCCCGGGTGTGATATCGATTATTTACAGGTGATTAAGCGTTTCCACTCGGAACCTGAGGAGGCTATTGAGTTTCTTAGATGACACGGTGTATTACCTTCTGAAGTTTATTGTCCAAACCATCAGGAACCGTATAAATGTAAAAAAGACAGACATCAGTTGTACTGTGATCAGTAAAAAAGTACGCAAAAACCAAGAAACGTGTACAGGGTACGATCCTTAGGGAATATACTATACATTAACGGTGCTAAAATTCCTGAACTGCATACTGGCAACTTGTAAAATAATACCGGCTTACCCACGGAGGATGATGACAACCCTCATCGTGGACCATCGTAGCTCTAGGATAAGCATTCCCCTGGGATAGGTTAGGTATGTTGGGTTAGGTTTGGTGTGTTTGTTGAGGTTACGTTACGTATTCCCCTAGGATAGGTTAGGTATGTTGGGTTAGGTTTGGTGAGGTTGTTATATCTGTTCCGTTACGTTAACCCACCACGTGCCAGTGCCATTTTAAAACGGTCTGACATAACTGCATGGCCAGTGCCAGTGCCATTTTAAAACGGTCTAATATAAAAAACTTCACTGTGACCACATTTTTCAAGATTCGCAGGTAAAAATTGGGAGGCATGTAAGGTAACTGCTGCTCTACCATCCCCCAGGCTGTTAAGGCCATACACTTACTCACTCTCCCCTTCACACTTGCTCTGCCTGTGTGCCTCACCCAGTGCTGTACATAGTGAAGGCATTTTGTAAACATTTTCATGTAAGTGTAAGTTGTAAATATCTTCTTGTAAGTGTAAGGACTATATAGTGAAGTCAAGTTGTAAATACCTTCTTGTAAGTGCCAAGACTGTACATACCTGTAATGAAGTCAGGTTGTACCTATCTTCAGTAAGATAATGCATTCACAGTGAGAAAGACACGCAAATTGTGATAGCTGTTGAAGTAATAAGTAATCAGAAAAGTGTACTGAACATTGCTATACCTTCCCAGCATAAATACCTGAGTATACCTTGCATAGAAAACGGCTTTCTCTCACGTACGTAGTGAGCGTGAGAGAGTGACTATACCTATATACGAGTATACCAGACTGAATAAAACCCATTTCCGAGCCTTGGTCAGCATTTTAACGGCAAAATTCGTTGTTTCCACATCAAAATCTATCATTTTAGCCCCCCCCCCCCAAAAAAAAGTCGAAAAATGGCCAGCATTGGGATGACCCATATTGCCGGCATGTGGTGGGTTAACCGGTGGTGCAGTATATTTTTCCAGTGGTTTATGATGCGATTTTTTTTTTTTTCTTTTTTTTTACTTCATTTTTTCGGAAATGCTTGATTTCACCTACTTGTCCAATCAAAGTTCATGATTGGAAAAATGGGGAAATGAGGCATTTCTGACAAGAATGCAGGTCAGAAACATTCAAATGGCATCAAAAACTACCAGAAAAATATTCTGCACTACCTGAGGGGTGTGTATAGGCAGCTTGTAAAAATTTACCACGTTATTACCTATTTCCATTTTTTTTTTCTGCTTTGATTTTAATCCTTATCTAACTTCAAGGATTTTTTTTTTTTTTAATCTATTTCCATGACTATTCCATATCTCTTCCAGCAATTTATGCTGATTATTTTATTCCCTATCTTCAGGTAATTTATTTTTATTTATTTTATTGCTTTTATTCCATACATGACTTCAAGGGAGGTATTGGTATCGATTTTATTTTATTGTCTGACTGCCTTTTTTTTTTTTTTTTTTCAAACTGACTTCACACCCCAATAGGAAGCAGGGGTCAGTTGCAAAATATTATGTTCCAAAATCATTTAAAATATGTAAAAATTCGTTAAATGGAAATACAAAGAGGTAAGAAACGACTGGAAAAAAATATATATATATATATGCTCCGGCGTTGTCACCATACCAGCAAGCAAAAAGTAAATTCATTATATTCAATATAAAGGAGAAACGAGCAGGAACTGAGGGTATGGAGGTGGTAAATTCAATAACGTATTTGGGAGCAACAATAGAGGATTCTAAAGACTGCTCCAAGGGACACAAAGAAAACATCATTATGAAAGCACAAAGATTAGCAAACTTAACCTCCTCTGTTATGGCTAGAAGCTGCAAATAAAATTTTTATTGGTAAAAGTTATTGGAAGAGCCTAGCACTCCCATGGGTGCTATATGCTGCAGGAATAATTGATTTTAACAAGGAAGAAATAGACAAGCTAAAGTAAATAGAAAGCGGGGTGTATAGAACAATGCTGGGATGTAATATGAGCACTGCTGTAGGCTGCCTGAGTGGCCTAGTAGGAGCCTCATTAACCCCTTAACCACGGGGCGTCACTTTCGAGACGCTCGGGCGCAATGGCTCATACCGTGGGGCGTCACTTTTGTGATTCTGTGTTATTTTGAATTCTCCCGGGCTTACAAGTGGTGGCTTGTATCATCTATCAGTACTGCCAATGTCCAACACTAGTCAGCACTCCAAATTTCATCTGTACTCCCATCCATTGTTGACAATTTAGCCATTTTTTCCTGTTCCTGACTCCCCTCCCTACCTCCCCTCCATTACCCTTTCCTCTCGCCTCCCCGGCCACGCTGCGCTAAAGCAAATTACCCCCGGAATTATCCACTGATTTCATCCATTGAAATAAGCCCTATGCCCTATTCTTATACAAAATAATATATACCAAAAAGAAATAAGGTAAGTGATAGTGCTATATACCTTGATTTGGCTAATTATCACCTGACAACACCTCCCGTGCACTCGTTCGCTAATTTCCCAAGGAAATTTCCCCTTTGAAATATTCCGTATAATCTATTCTCGTAATAAAAATATATATAAGAAAAAAAGGGAGAAGCCTAATTGACATTTACTTTCAGCTGGAACTACCTACTTTTTTCTGTATATTTGAGATTTCCTACTAATCATTTTTTAGCATGTACTGCTACTGTCCACCAATAGTCAGCACTCCTAATCTCATCTGTACTCCCATCCATTGTTGACAATTTAGCCATTTCCCCCAGTTCTTGACTCCACTCCCTACCTCCCCTCCAGTACCCTCTCACCCCTCCCTACCTCACCTCCTTTACCCTTTCCTATCGCCTGCCCTGCCGCGCTGTGCTAAAGCAAATCTCCCCCAGATTTTTCCAATGATTTCATCCATTGAAATAAGCCCTATGCCCTATACTTATACAAAATAATATATACCTAAAAGAAATAAGGTAAGTGATAGTGATATACACCTGGAATTGGCTAATTATCACCTGACAACACCTCACATGCACTCGTTCGCTAAATACCCACGGTAATTTCCCCTTTGAATTATGCCTTGTAATCTATTTCCATAATAAAAATATATATAAGAAAGGAAGGGAGAAGCCTAAGTGACATTTACTTTCACCTGGAACTACCTATTTCTTTATGTATTGTCGAGATTTCCTACCAATAATTTCTTAGCATGTAAGTTAGCAGCTGTCAGCCCCATTGTCAGTGTCAACCCTTGCCTTCTCAGATAAGCCACGCCATTCAGTTCCTTGTCCTCCTCTCTGGTCAAAGCATGTCGCACTCGCACCCCGCCATTTCCGCGCCAATTGCAAACGGTCCCGTGACCTCTACCCCAAGAAAAACTCATGTGGGAAGCAGGAAAGGACTAAGTGACTCTGCAGTGGAACGTGAACTAGCTGAATTATCAATGATAATGATGGATAGTGACTATGATCCTTCGGGTGATTCGTGTGATGAGCCAGGTGAGGAAATCGTGCCAGAAACTCCTAGTATGAGTGCTTCAGAGTCCCAAGTTATCCCAGGCTCCAAAGGAAAGGAGCCCTTAGTGCAGCAAGGGAAGGTATTTGGGAAGGCTCTCTACGTATTTTACTGAATGAAAAATTGAATGACTTCAGTGACAATATACTAATATAACTGAAGGAAACGTATGGATAAAGACTGAAGATGTATATGTGTTATATAATAATAGGAATATAAAGGGTGAGTGTTTGAATAATAAATGAAAGAATACCAGCGGTGAACTAGCGCACGTGGGAAGGTCATACACGCTCGTAATTCTCATTGCTTTCACATTTTTTTTTTTTTTTTTGGGGGGGGAGTACGGATTCCAAACTACTTGATAATCATAGAATAGTGTTTCTGGTGATAATATCTGGCTGTGGTAATCATATTACGGGTTGTCGGAAAGTGTAAAGTGGAGACTTCGTTACCCAACTTCAGAGGTCTCCGCAAGTCCTACGGTACTAGACGAAGGCTCAACAAACATCCCAGGAGAAAGCTGAAGGTATGTGCCATAAGCATATGTAATTTTAATATTCTAAAACTAATAACTGACTTTTGGCAAAATATATTTTGAGAGTCTGTCGTAGTCCGAATATGCCCGCAGGACACGCAAGACAAAGCAAAACAAGCCCGTGGTTAAGGGGTTAATGGAAACAAAAATACAGAGGGCAAAACTTCAATATCTCCAAGGAATTTTAAAAGGAAGAGATAATGCACTATTAATTGAAATGAGAGAACAACTGAGGGAAAGAAAGAGCAAGTGCATGAGGAAATGTGAGAATGCACTAAAAGATCTTGACCTAAATACAGAAGGGTTAAAAAATATAACAAAAGATGAACTAATCAGGAAAATATATGATGACACAAAAAGATGGAAAAAAGACACGGAAAACAAATCAAGCCTAACAGTGTATAAAAAATGAAAGAAAGAAATAGGTGGAGTAGATGAAATATATGATAATACACCAGCCTCCATAATCCTGTTCAAATGCAGATCTAATACACTAAATTTAGCAAATACAAATAGATTTAAGGGAACTGAGACAAACTGTCCAATGTGCAATGCAGAGACAGAAGACATGGTACATTTTTTTATTAGACTGCACAGGATATATGGAAGAACACAACTGACAGAATTACAACAGCCATAGAGAGAGAGAGAGAGAGAGAGAGAGAGAGAGGAAAGAAATAGTATAATTGGGAACCTCCTATTTAATAAGTGATATAGAAAAATAAAATTATATTCAAATGCTGGAAGAAAAGGGAAAAGAAAGTGAAGGAGCTCAAAAACTCAGGCGACTGATTACAGTTTGCATGCAGTAAGAGAAAAGGAGGTGTGACCACATAAAGACACAGAAGAAAAAAGATAAAGAAAAGGAAGCCATTTAGAGGCGCTGTTGTAAAGGCAACACCTCAACATCACATCACATTACAGTATCTCCCTCTTCCCTCCTTTTTCACTCAGTCCTCCACCTTCCATCTCTCTCTCTATAATATATGTCATTAAACTTCTCTCTATATATACGAGAAATATCCAAAACAAACTTATTATCGTGAATACTTGAGATTTTTACGACCCTTACCCTAACCCACTCCGTCCTCCCCAACCCCTCACTTTCCTCCATTCATCTCTCCTCTCCCATTTTTCCCTACTCCTCTCCACCTCCAAAAATTCCTGACATTCCTAAAGTTCGCCATATATACTCAAAATATAGAGAAAATACTCACCACCGCGAACACATGCGATTTTCTCCGCCCTTCATTCAGACCACTCACTCTCTCAAGATCCTGACGCGATAACATGGCGTCGTCTGAGCAGGTCTTTTAAATCGTTGTTTATTTATTTATTTTTTTTACGTTCGAGGAATTATTTTATTCCTTTAAACAGTAAAGGCCGCATAAAAATTACAGAAAATAATTTATCTATAGGCGTCAGGAAGAATTAAATGGATTATGTAATTATTTTAATATTACTATCACCGGTTCCAACAACAGTACACAAACGTTTTGGAAAATCTGTAAAATTCTTTGATATCACCTTCACAATTACATCATTTCTCAATAATACGTTAATTCCCAAACTATTCAAGCACAGTGGGATAACAAATTGGCAGTTCTACATAAATAATTATGAAATTCCGCCGTTAGAGAAAACGACTTTGCTTGTTATTTAAGGGTTACTTAATATATTCTCCTCCCCCCCCCACCCATTAAATATCTCGTATTATTATTATATAACACCTTTTCCTAAGCGATTCATTTTGCTTATCACGTAACTTTCTCTAAGCAATTTATTTTGCCTGTTACACCTTACTATCCTATTCTTTCTTACATATATCCTTCCAGTCTTGTCTAACCCCATTTCCTGGGCGATTAATTTTGTTTATTACATATTACTGTCATGGACATAATTCCTTGTTAGGTAACACCATTCCGTAAGCGACATTTTGTTACAGGTTACTCTTGTTACGTAAATCCTTCCATTATCGCTCACAATTCGGCAATAAATAAAAAATAAATCAATAATGGATCCATGTTAAGAATCATTTTATAAACTAGACGGTATTCTTGTGAGATTAGGAAGCTTATTAACACCTCTTCCTTGGCGATTTATTTCAGATTCTGCTGTTACTATATTCTTACGCAGTTTGGAAGCTTACTAACACCTCTTCCTAAGCTAACTTTTTTTTTTTATTCTGTTCTAAGCATCTTATAAAACTGGACTGAATTCTAGTGTCAAAATGAAGCTTAACACCTTTTCATAAGCGATTAATTTGACTGCTGTTACTATATTTTTGCGCAGTTAGGAAGGTTACTAACACCTCTTCCTCAGCGATTTATTTCCCATTCTGCTCCGTCACTATACAATATTCTTGTGTGGTTAGGAAGCTCCGTAACACCTCTTCCTTAGCGATTTATTTTTCGATATGACTGGTTAATATCCTTCTGTATCTTATTTGTGCACAGTATGGTGATACTGGAAGGACTTATGCACCAGTAAGGTGTAATAACCAAAACAAATCGTTTAGGGAATGGTGTTAGCCAATATGGATTTATGTAACAGGGCAGTAAGGTGTACGCAAAATAAATCGCATAGGAAAAGGTGTTAGACAACATTGGAAGGATTTATGCCACAAAGAACAGGGCAATAAGGTGTAATAAAATAAATCACTTAGGAAAAGGTGTCAGGCGACACTGGAAGGATTTATGTAACAGAAGAGGACAGTAAGGTGTATAAATCACTTAGGAAAAGGTGTTAGGCGATACTGGAAGGATTTATGTAAGAGAGAAGAGGACAGTAAGGTGTAATAAACAAAATAAATCACTTAGGAAAACGTGTTAGGTGATATTGGAAGGATTTACGTAACAGAAGAGGACACTAAGGTGCAATAAACAAAATAAATCACTTAGGAAAAGGTGTTACAAAATATTGGATGGATTTATGTAACAGAAGAGGGCAGTAAGGTATAATAAATCACTTAGGAAAAGGTGTAGGTGATATTGGAAGGATTTATTTAACAGAAGAGGGCAGTAAGATGCAATAAAATAAATCATTTAGGAAAAGGTGTTTGGGATATTGGAAGGATTTATGCAACAAAGAACAGGACACTTAGGTGCAATAAAAATAAATCACTTAGGAAAAGGTGTTAGGCGATATTGGAAGGATTTATGTAACAGAAGAGGACAGTAAGGTATAATAAACAAAATAAATCACTAGTAAAGCGTGTTAGGTGATATTTGAAGGCTTTATGTTACACAGAAGAGGACAGTAATGTGTAATAAAATAAATCACTTAGGAAAAGGTGTTAGGAGATATTGGAAGAATTTATGTAACACAGAACAGGACAGTAAGGTGTAATAAAATAAATCGCTTACGAAAAGGTTTTAGGCGATACTGGAAGGATTTATGTAAAACAGAAGAGAACAGTAAGATGTAATAAGCAAAATAAATCACTTACGAAAAGGTCTTCAGGCGACACTGGAAGGATTTATGTAACAAAATAAGACTATCTAAGCAAAATAAATCACTTACGAAAAGGTCTTCAGGCGACACTGGAAGGATTTATGTAACAAAATAAGACTATCTATCCATCTATTGCCAGACGCATCAATCCCGTACGGGGTGGCCACATATAAATCGCTTCCACGTCGCCCTGTCCCCCGCCATTTCACTGCCCTGCTCCTAACTCACACCCCCCTCCCTCATATACTTCTCCACTCCATTCCTCCATCTCAACCTCGGCCTCCCCCTCCCTCTCTCCCCCTCTCCCTCACTCATACACACTCCTCGTCAGTCTCTCACCCTCCATCCTCTCCACATGGCCTAACCACCTCAGTGTGTTCCTCCTAAAGCTTCCTATCACATCCACATCCACACCACAACGCTCCTTTATATCCTCATTTGTCAGTCTGTCTCTCCATGTGACTCCACAGGCTACTCTTAAATAACTCATTTCCACTGCTCTCACTCCTGACTTCTGTCCTTCCAACAACGTCCAAGCTTCACTTCCATACGTTAGAGTTGGTATCACAATACTGCCATGTAGTAACTTTATCACTTCCATGCTCACTTATCACTGTTTTCAAGGAACCAGCAACCTCTCTTCCTTTCACCCTCCAAACTTCCATCCTTACTCATCACACTCCCCAAGTACTTAAACGTACTCATATTTTCCATTCCATCACCATCCAATCTCACTGTGCATTCACGGCCTTCACCTCTCTCAAAGACCATCACTTTACTCTTCCCTACATTCACCTTTAGATTCCGTTTCTTACACACACTCCCAAACTCATCCACCAAACCTTGTAGCTCCCCTTCGTCTTCACTTAACACAGCATCATCTGCACACAACAGTACAGGGAGTTTCCAAACACTACCCTCTCTCACCAGGGCCACTCCACCATCCACTGCCCTACCTTGTATCTCTTTTATTAACCCATCCATGTACAGATTGAACAACCATGGAGACATGACACATCCCTGTTTCAACCCAACCTTCAAAGAGAAAAATTCACTCAGTTCACCATCCACATGCACTGCAGCCTTAGCACCATCATACATACTCTTCACAGCATTCAACAACTTCCCATCTACTCCATATATTATTAATACTTTCCACAATCCTTGTCTATCCACCCTGTAATATCGTTTCTCCAAATCCATGAAGGCCGCATACAACTTCTTTCCCTTCTCTAGGAACTTTTCCACTAAAGATCTAAGAATGAATATCTGATCTACACAACCTCTTCCCTTCCTAAAGCCTCCCTGTTCTTCTCCAACTAATTCCTCTGTTATTTCCCTAACTCTGTCAATAAGTATCCTACCATACACTTTTCCTATTACACTAAGGAGACAAATGCCCCTATGATTACCACACTTCTTTTTCCCCTTCACCTTTGTACATGGGAATAATAATACCTGACTTCCAATCCTCCGGGACTCTACCTTCCTCCCAGACCAATCTGCACATCTTCCACACCCATTCTGCTACTCTCTCTCCCCCATGCTTCAGCATTTCACCACACACTCCATCAATTCCTGGGGCTTTCCCCAATTTCACTTTCTTCAATGCTTCCACAACTTCTATCCTACTGATTTCTTCCTGTCTTCTCACCTCCCTCCTCCTCCCAGCCATTCCCCAGCCATTTATATTCGCATTACTTCCATTCTCTATATTCAACAATTCCTTAAAAGTGTTCTCTCCATCTGCTCACTTGTTTTCCCTTCTCTACTAGTAATCTACTATTTTTATCTTTCACTCCCCTACACTGCCACCCTGTCTTACTCTCTTCACCTCTTTCCAGAACATTTTCTTACAGTCCCTCCATTTTACACTCAAATTCCTTCCAAATTCCTCATCCACTCTCCTCTTACTTTCTCTTACTAATCTTTTCACCTCTCTCTTCCTTTCCGCATATAACTCTCTCTTCCGACTCTCAACTTCTTCCACGCCCCTATTTCTCATCTATTCATTATATGCTTTCTGCTGTGCCACAGTCTATCTCACCCCTTCATTCCACCATGCTGTTCCTTGCACTCCCTTCCATCTTTTCACCCCACACACCACCACACATGCTGCACATATTTCTGCTGTGAATATCTTGCACACACCTTCCACGTCCCCCATCTGCTCCAATTCACATTAACCCAATCGTCCCTCCACTTCTCTCTTATATTCTGCCTTTTTCTCATCCTTTTGTAACCTTTCCACTCCCTTTGCAACTACTCCTTCCTCCCGTCCTTTCCTTCTTCTATTTCTCCATCTTATTTGGATCTTGATTCTGGCCACCACCAAGCAGTGGTCAGAAAGTCCACTTCCCCAACCTCTATAAACTCTTGCATCCATTACACATCTTCGCATCCTTTCATTCACACACACACACAGTCAATCATTGCCTTCCTTTCATTCAGTTCATCACCCACCCTTCTCATCACTCGCCATGTATACCTGTGGATCATTTTGAGCCTGAAGAGGGTATTGGCTATCATCAACTCCCTCCCGGCACAAATGTCCACTAACACACTGCCATTCTCATCTATCTCAGCAGGCACACTCCACTCACCAACTATTCCATCCACCTGCACATTCCCTACATTACCATTCATATCACCAAAAACACTCATTCCTTCCAAAATAAGACAGTAAGGTATAATAAGCACAATAAATCGCTCAAGAAAAGGTGTTAGGGAGCTTTCTTAACCGACGATCAGAATAAATCACTTAGGCAAAGGCGTTAGGGAGTTGCCACAGTTTTAAAGGTAGGTATGTAGTACCAGGCCTGACCTCCTTGTATACTGTTCCATAGTAGGATAATTCACACAGGGAAAGGCGTTAAGGGTATGACATGACTGGCTTTATATTGGGTTTATTGTACAGTAAATATCAAACTTGTTACTCTCTCTCCCCCAGTAATAAGCTAAATAAATCGCTTAGGGAAAGGTGTTAGGGATGAACAAAAGATAGAGGTATCCCATGACTGCCTATGACACACCTTTATACCTACCCCAATAATCACAATAAATCACTTAGGGAAGGGTGTTAAAGAGCTGCCATTGTTTTATAGGCTGAGCATACTAGTAACACACCAGACCCCTTGGTATAATGTTACCAAGCAGGATAAATCACTTGGGAAAAGGTGTTAGGAATGAATGAAAGATAATCAGAGGTATCAAATGACTGCATCTACCAAACATTTTCAATACCTGACCGAATAAAAATTAATCGCTTAGGAAAAGGTGTAGTAGTAGTATTAGTTCCCTAGGCAGTCTGGCCGAACAACCACGAGTCCCTAAAGAAGGCCACGGCCGAGACCGGGCTTTCCCACATGGCTCTCAAGGAGTGTATGTTGTGTTGCTTTCGTAGGTGATTGTGTGCAATGCAGACTTCCATAATGTGCTTAATAGTATGGGGTGCTGTGTTGCAGATTGTGTGCAATGCAGTCTTCCATAATGTGCTTTATAGTATGGGGTGCTGTGTTGCATCCTGGACAAGCATCAGTGACATTCATCCAGCCTCTTCTGCTAACTCAAGAGAGCGGGATGATGCCCACATCTCAGCCTGGCAAGGTGGACCCTGTCCTCACGAGGGAGGTAGGATTCAGAAGGGTGGATACCAGGAGGCCGTGCATGCAGCTGTGTGTTCTGAGTGACTGAGTGGAGCGGCAAGTGATATGAGTATGGATATGTTTCTGGAAGCTGGTCTGAGGGGGGAGAGATGACAGTATTTGTGTATGATATCGTGTGCTGGGTGTTAATTTGATTTTCCTTGGTGTCTGTGGATGTGGTGCCATGTAGTGTAATGGATGGTGTGAGTTTGTGGAGGCTGCAGCGAGAATTTGGGTGCCTCTCAGGTCTAGATGATCCTTGAGTTTGAGGACTTTGGTTTCTTGGTGTAGGTGGTCTGTGGTTGTAGTAGCTGTGCAGCCTGTGATTATTTTTAGGGCCTTGTTCTGTATGGTCTGTAGTGTCGTAGTGTGTTTTAGTGAGGTTAGAAGCCCAACCAGGGCTTGCATAATTCATCACTGAACGTATATATTGTTTGTATACTGTCGTGGTGGTTTCTTTGTTGTGTTCAAATGTTGTATGGGCAAGTGACCTCATGGCATTGAGTCTTGGTGTTAATCTTTAATGTTTGTGATGTGTTGTTTAAATGACACTGATGTATGTTACACCAAGGATTTTGTGTGTGTTTGTGGTAGGGAAGTGCTGTTTATGGTAAAGTGTGGAATGTGGCTATGTTCTGCTGTCCAGTTTGTGAGAAAGGTCACTGTAGATTTGGCTGGGGCTGTTTTGAGCCTGTTTGTGGTGAACCATTCGTGTAATGTGTTGAGGTAAGGTTGGAGGATGTGCGTGGCTGTGTTTGCGTTTTGGTGTGCACGTGTAAGTGTTATGTCGTCCATGTAGGAAGCTATGTGTATTTGTGGTGTATGGGGTGTGGGTATGTCGTGCATGTAGAGGTTAAAGGGAGTAGGGGACAAAACAGATCCTTGGGGGACGCCATTTGTGAAGTTTCTGATATTCGAAAATTGATCGGCCAATGTTACGTGTGCACATCCGCCTCCTAAATAGTTTGCCAGCCATCATTTTGTATTATTGTGCATGTTTGTGTTCAATATTTTGTGAGGTTGTGGCAGGGGATGGCATCAAATGCTTTGCTAATGTCTAGTATGACTAGGAGTGTTCTGTGTGGTGGTCTAGCTGAATTCATGCCATCAAAAACTGTGTAAGGTCTGTATGAATAGTGTTTGTGGAGTGTAGTGGCCTAAAGCCATGTTGCGATGGGGCTAGGGAGATGTAAGGTGTAACTAGTTGACTTTGGAGGGGGTGCAAAGGAATGTGATGGGGTGGTGTGAGGAAGGTAAAGTGGGGTCTTCGTTCGGTTTGCGGATAGTGATGATGGTGCCATACCTCCAGATGTTGGGTATTATGTTGTGTGAGTAGTTGTAGTTTGATTTGTTGAGTGCTTGTATGCCTTGTGGTCCAAGGTGTTTATGGTGTATGTTGCTTATGTTGTCCAGTCCACAGGCAGATGAGTGCTTAAAGTTGCTCATGATGTGCTTTGGTCGTAAGTGAAAGGTGCGAAGTCTGGGTCTGTGGGGAACTGTTTCTAGCGTCGGATGACACGTCGGTCATCGCAATGGGGGTTTAGATGGCCGACATGTGAAGTGATTGATTAGAGTGTTTGCTTGTTAATTTAAAGGTATGGTGTCTTTTGTTGTAATGGCAGCGTGTGATTGTGTAGTGTTGCTGTTGGGAATGTGATGCTGTTTAGTGTTTTGTAGAGTTTGCTGGTGTTTGTTTTGTGATCAAGTGTTTGGAAATAATCATTCCAATTTAGTGTTTGCTGTTTTGATATTTCATTGTTTATCTTAGTGTTGAGTTCTTGTACTTGTTGCACGGTGTCGTGTGTGGGGTGTTGGGAGTGTCGTAGTGTGTCCTGTTGACTGATGAGGCCTTGAATTTCTGGTGTGAAGTTGGGGTTGCGTCTCTTTCTGCTACCTCTAGGGATATGTCTTTTGTCTGCATTTTGAATAATTGAACTGAAAGCATGCACAGCGGTGTTTGTGTTTGTGATGGGTGGGCATTGTGCACTGTTATTGTACTTTGCTGTATTGTTACTTATTTTGATGTATTTATATTGTATTTTATTTGTATGTATTGTATTTTACTGTACTGTAATTGTATTTTGCTGTACTGATATTGTATTTCATTGTATGTATTGTATTGTTAATTTATTTTAATGTACTGATATTGTATTTTACTGTACAGTATGTAGTTATTGTATTTTGCTGTATTGTATTTTATTGTACGTACTGTTCTTTTATTTTACTGTAGTTATTGTATTTTCCTGTAGTTACTATTTTATTGTATGTACTGTTATTGTTTTTTTGCTGTATTGATATCGTACTTTAGTGTAAGTATTGTTATTGTTATTATATTATTGCATTTCACTATGTATTATTGTATTTTGCTGTCTTGTTATTGTATTTATTGTATTGATGGTATTCTATTGTATGTACTGTTACTGTATTTTGCTGTACAGGTATTTAATTGTATTTATTACTGTATTTTGCTGCATTTATATTGTATTTTATTGTATGCATTACTGTATTTTACTGTAGTTATTGTTTTTTGCTGTAGTTATTGTATTTATTGTATTATGTATGGGTTATTGTACTTTTAAGTCATTTAATTTGATGGATTTTTTAAAGACATCAAATTACTGAAGTTAACTATAATTTTTGGTTCTTGGAAATAATACACTGTTTAAAATGATCAGCAGTTTTCGTTTAATATGTGTAGATGTAATATTCCGAATTTATATACATTTTTTCAGCGATAAAATATGTAGTCAATTATTTACATCTCAATCTACTACAAATATTCTACCTTTTTTTTTTTTTTAGGCGACAAACAAGCATTATTTTTTTTATTATTATTATTATTTACGGACTTCATATAGAAATTTCACACCACATCACTTTCCTTCATAAAACTGAATATAAAGTATACTGGTGGAAGTGGGTGCCTTCACGTGGTGGCACTGGCATGGCTAGGCGGCTCCACTGCCTGGGTATAATCACCCTCCCCCCTATCCCCCACAAGGAGGATGGTGGAATGCAGATGAGGGTAACCAGCATGCAGTCCACTCGGTTCACTTTCCATGTATGCCTTGAAAAAGTTAAAATAATCTATATTTATTGCCTGACAATCTCGTAAGGGGTGGCCACAAACGAATCGCCTCCATGTTGCCCTGTCCCCGGTCATTTCAAAGCCCTTCCCCCCTCACCCCCCCCTCTCTCATATATCTCTCCACTCCATCCCTCCACCTCATCCTTGGCCTCCCTCTCCCTCTTCCCCTCTCCACCTCACTCACATACCCTCCTCATTAGTTTCTTCCCTAGCGATGAATTTCAATCTGCTCCGTTACTATATTCCTGTACGGTTAGGAAGGTTGCTAACACCTCTTCCTTAGCAATTTATTTCCGTTAAAATATTCTTGTGTTATTCATGCAATCTATGTTGTATAAAAAGATTTAAGTAATCTCGTCGGGTAGGAAAGCTCCCTAGCACCTCTTCCTTTGCGATTTATTTTTGGATATGGCTGGATACTGCACATTTTTATGCAGAGTACTGTGATATTGGAATGATTTATGAAACAGGAGTAATGTGTCAAGCAAAATAAAGCGCTTACGAAATGGTGTTAGCCAATAACGATTTACGTAACAGGAGAGTAAGATGTCAAAAGCAAATTAAATCGATTAGGAAAAGGTGACAGGCAATACTGAAAGAATTTAAATAATACTGAACTGGACAGTAATATGTAATAAGCAATATAAATCACTGAAGAAAATGTGTTTGGCAATATTAGGTTTTACAACAACCAGACTAAGGTGTAACAAAATAAATCGCTTAGGAAAACGTTAGGTGATACTAGAAGGATTTATATAACAATGACAAAAAAGAAATACAATAGATCGCTTAGGAAAAGGTATTACGGGATTTCGGAAGGCTTTATATAAAACATGACAAAGGTGTAATAAGCAAAATAAATCTGTTACGAAAAGATGTTAGGGAGCTTTCTTCACCTTTTGCAGCTATTTCACGTCCAATGACAGAAAAAGACAATACTACGGCTCTACATCTTTTCCATAACGCTTCATCGTGACTAGCATCATATTCTAGTGTTAAACTATTGTTGCAACTCAGCATTCAGATAGAGGGACGGCAAATTTAGGCCAGGTTAGAGTGAAAAAAAGTATGCAACTTATCCTCTGAACAGCACGTTTTCGTGACTAGCACAGAAATACAATGCAATACTATGGCTCTACATCCTTTCCACAGCACTTTAACACAAAAAGACAATAATATGGTTCTACATCCTTTCCATGGCAATTCTTCGTGACCAGCACATAAAGACAAGACAATACTATGGCTCTACATCCTTTCCACAGCACTTTTTCGTGACTAGCAAAGAAAGAAAAGACAATACTATGGCTCACCATCCTTTCCATAACACTTCAAAGTGACTAACATCATATTATAGTGTCAATCGATTGTTTTACTTCTTTCCATAGCACTTCTTCCTGACTGGCACCATATTCTAGTGTTAATCAAGTATTACAAAGTGACAAAACACTAAGGGTTACAGAGGTGTGGTGTGAGGAATAAACTGCTAAGTGAAAATTGCTAACCCTCGCCTTACATTAGGGTTACATCAAATAAAAACCAAACAATTTATTTTATGGTCATTATCTATCTTTTGCCAGACGCTTTAATCCCGTAATGAGAAGCCACAAGCAAATTACCTCCACGTCACCCTGCCCCCTGTCATTTCGCTGCCCTCCCCCAAAATCACAACCCCCCTCTCATATCTCTCCACTTCATCCCTCTTATCTCATACTTGGCTTCCCCCTCCACTTCACTCACAGGCACACTCCTATAACAGTCTTGTATACCTCTCTACTCCATCCCTCCATCTTATTCTCGGTCTCCCCCTCCACATAACTTTCCTATTTAGTCTACCTCTCCACTCGATCCGTACCCCTAAAATCAATAATAATAATAATGATAATAAACACATCTTCCACTCACCTGAAGTATGTCGTAAGCTGGTTCGAGTTGCAACAAAGAGTCCCCCTCGAGTCTGGAGGACAACTGGAGGGCCTGGACAATCACTGCAAGTCCTCGGGAGAAGGTGAGGAGAGATGGAAGACAGATGCAGTGAGGCCAATGGAGAGAGGAGTGGTGAGGCCAATGGAGTGGGGAGTGGTGAGGCCAATGGAGAGGGGAGCGATGCGGCCGATGGAGACGGGAGCGATGCGGCCGATGGAGACGGGAGCGATGCGGCCGATGAAGAAAGGAGCGGTGAGGCCGAGAGAGAGGAACGATGAGGCTGAGGGAAAGTGTGGAGCTGTGGCGAATGGGGGTGCCATACAATGATAAAACAGAGATGATGGAAGCAGGTGATGCAGAATGCTGACTTTGCACACCACTCATTGACCTTGGATCTTCCTTGGTGCTGCTGGCAGGAGATGGTAGTCTGCTGTGCTGTCTTTTTCTTACTCCCTGTATGCCTTCTGGTGGACATCTCAAAAAGAACGGATCTTGAATTTGGGTCTGTTGGGCATCATGAAATGAATGGATTGTATTTGGCTCTTTTGTTTTTTCTTGCAGGGAACAATTTACGAGCTCCTGGCCTTTGGTTCCTTCTTCCTTGCAATACAAAAAATTGGTAGAGTGCAGAGGTCAACCAGGCCCTGAGGTTACTTCTCCAAATAACCTCACGTTTCTCCTTTACAAACCCTGTCGGCACTCGAGGGTTGTGCCAGAGACATAGAAGATGAAACGATCTCCAGGTCCTCCTCTGCATTGGCGCCAAGGAAGGTGAGGTGGTCCTTGGCTCTAGAACCCTGGCACATGTAGTACTTCCTTGCTCGTGTAGGTCTTCTTTGAAATCCGCTTCCAAAACTGGCCCATTTTATCAAAGTTACTGACCTGTTTTACTCTGAACTCCTCGACCTTGAACTCAGTTTTTAACTCCTCCTCGACCTCCATACCTTCCTTATCCTTGAGGTCCTAATGACGGCTCTCCACACACAATATCTGGCAGCCTCCCTCTTCAGTGCCTTATCCCTGACGTCAGACAATCTCCACGCTGCTTGATCTCTGGTAGCCTCCCTATTCAGTGTATTACCCCTGAGGCCACCCACTCCCCACGCTGCTTGATCTCTGGCAGCCTCCCTATTCAGTATCCGATTTATCACTGTCCAGACCTTGCTCAGTTATACCGGTACATCCCTTGCTCTCCTCCCTATCCCACGAAAGGAAGATGGTGGAGGATGGACGTGGATGGGAACTTCAGCCTGCAGTCCACAGTGTCCAAATTTAGAGGTGCATGGAGCAACCACCACCTGTGAAAAAATTAGATTTTATTATTATAATTTTTAATAAAGGGCATCTGGTATCTGGTCTGAGAGAGAGAGAGAGAGAGAGAGAATTCAGTCTAATCATTGCCTGAAACCTTCAATGAAGTCGGCTTCACTACATGAGTGGATGGCTACAAGTCTAACATTTACACAACTAAGAACTGTTCCCATTTATCTGTAACATGGTATTCATTTTCCAAGCACACATTCTCACTAGCTACATCAAGTGAGTGGATGGCTATATCAACACTTACCCAGCAGTGATGTGATGTTGGTTCTCTGGGTGGTTTTTCCTCTTCCTCCTCCTCCTTTTCTCCCTGTTCCTTTTCTTCTTCCTCTCTCTTCCTTTCTTTTCTCTCCTCCTCTTCCACCATCCGTCATCAATCTGCAACGACAAGTATTACATAAGTGATATATAACATAAGTGGATGGTTACAATTCAAAATAGCTTGCATCAATCTAGAACACAGCTAAAATATTTAATACATTAGGTGAGTGGTTGGTTACAGGGAATTAACACTAACCCAGCCAAGTCTTCTTTATCATTTTCCTCCTCCTCCTCTTATCTTCATCCTCCTCCAATTCCTCTTTCCTCATCCTATTCCTCCTCCCTCTTCATCACTGCATTCTCTTGCTCCTCTTCCCCCTCCCCTTCCTCTTCCATCAATCTGAAACGCAAGCTAACGTAAGTGATACATTACATGAGTGGATGGTTACGTCAAAACATTTTGCATCAGTCTAGAATATTAGATACATCAAGTGAGTGGATGGATACAAGATATGAACACTAACCCTGCCAAGTGACTACTACTTTATCGTCCTCTTCATCATCATCTTTCACTCTTCTCTTCTCTCCTGCCTTTCTGTATTGTCCTCTCTCTATCTTCCTCACCCACTTTCACGTTTCCTCATTCCCTCTCCAACTTCCTCCCCCCTTGTTCTCTCTCCCTTTTTCTTCACTCCTTTTCCTCTTCTGCCTTTTTCATGTCTTCCTCTCCACTTCGTCATCTCCCTCTTCTTGTCTCCATTCTTCCTCTTTTTCCACTTTTCCTATTGTCAGTCTCACCTCTGCAACACAACAGAACCTTACATCAACGTAGGCAGTTGAGGGAAATACTACATCAAGTGAGTGGATGGTTACCACTAAAAGCCAAGATCTGTTCATAATAAAAATCTGTAATCGACCATTCATTTCCAAGCACTACATGAAGTGAGTGAATGGTTACACGTCACACAATCATAACTCAATGTTTAGTCTGCCATACTTCATTTCTAAACAACATCAAGTTAGTGGACGGTTACTGATCAAACACTTACCCAACCAGATATGCTCCTCTTCCCTTTTCTTTTCCTCTCCATCTTCCTTTTCCCTTTGCTCTTCCTCTTCCCTTTTCTTCTTCCCTCCGTCTTATCTTCCTCTTCGTCACCCTCTTCTCAGTCTGTTTGCCTGGAATAATACAAAACCTTAACCAGTCATCAAATGAGTGGATGGTTATTAGTCAACGAATGAACAGGTAATCGACAAATTCTGCATCAATCTAAACCGCAACTTTAATGTGATGCATCAAGTGAGCGGAAGGTTACGACAAGCTGCGAAAGATACACGGAGTGGATGGTTACGAAAATTATTTTATATGAATTAGGGTCAAATACATCAAGTGAGTGGATGGTTACACGTTACTTAGCCAACCGTTTTCTCCTTCCTCTTCGTCTTAATATATGCCCGGAAAAAAGCTTATATTTAGTAACATCAAATGAAAGGATCGTAAGAAGTCAAAGAATTAAGTAATCAATAATTTGCACCCAATTAGAACAAGCTTAAAACCAGTAACATCAAGTGAGTGGATGGTTTGAAATTAGAATTAACAAGTAATCAAATATCAAAAATTTAAACTTAGCAAGGCTGTGATACATAGTGGATGGTTAAGAAAAAAAAAAATGAGCAATGAAATTCTGCATCAATCTAGAACAAGCTAAAATAAGTGATACATGAAGTGAATGGATGGCTACTAATCACACAGCCCAGCATTCTTCCTTCATTTTCCTCTTCCTCGTCGTCATCTCTTCCTCTTCCATGTGCCTGGAATAAAATAGTTTCAATTAAACATACGTTATGGCTTAAAATAGTAGTAGTAGTAATTGTAGTGTAGTAAATAGTAAATATAAGATACTAATGACTACCTGTACCATGAGACCAAGACTAGTATGCTCGTTTATGAAGCTCCGTAACACCTCTTCCTACGCGATTTATTTTTTAACATGACTGATTAATATCCTCTGGTACGTTATGCATAGTATAGTGATACAGGAAGGATTTTAGTAACATGGACAGTATAAGTGGCAAAATAAGTTGCTTAGGAAAAGGTTATAGGCGATATTGGAAAGACTTATAAAATAATAGGACAAGTCTAATAAGCAAAATAAATAGCTTAGGAAAATGCCTTAGGGGGCTTCCTTAACCAGCGAGAATATGAACCCGTATTCTCATCGGGTAATGAAGTTCCCTAGCACCTCTTCCTTAGCAATTTATTTTCCAAACTACTTTTTTCGTTTGCTCATCTTTTTAATATGACTGCATGAATAAAAATACAGCAACGGAACAAGTCCCTAACACCTCGTCCTTAGCGATTTATTTTTCCAAGCTACCCGTAACGGAGAACCAGGAATAAATTGCTAAGGAATATTAGTAAACTTCCACTTCCGGCTGCCCCACTTGTTGCATTTTCAACTGACCATTAAGGGATAGCCAAGTGGACAAAAATCCTTAAGGAAGAGGTTACACAATATCCACACAATATCGAAAAAAATGCGATACAAACCAAACTGACTGCAAGAGTACCGCCACATTCCCCAACAATCGTTCAATTTGGCCTCATTCCAAATAACTTCAAAAATAAATCGCTTAGGAATAGGCGTTACGAAATCTAACACTTTAAAACATACGAAATTACATATACAACTACTTGGCTTGTACTCTCGTCGGTGTAAAAGCTCCCTAACACTTCTTCCTTAGCGATTTATTTTTGGATATGGCATGTCCACATCTTTATGTACGTTATTTATGTAGAACATTGCGATATTAGAATTTATGTAACAGGAGTAATGTGTAATAAGCAAAATAAATCGCATATGAAAAGGGGTTAGGCGATACTAGAAAGGACTTACTAACGAGTGGACAGTAAAGTGTAATAAACCCAATAAATCGCTATGGAAATGATGTTTGACGACACTGGAAGGATTTATGTTACACAGAATTGGATAGAAAGTTGTAATAAAATCTAATCAAATTTGTGGACGTCCTTACCCAAAGGAAATACGTGTCCTCACTCCCACGAGGCAGAGAAGCAAATGGTGTTCTAGTTTGCAGAACTTGCGGACTTGCAGTGGGGCTCCCTCCGGCACCACCGACTGCCAAACGTACGATGAAAATCCGCTAAACATACCTAATTCGTTTTTACCGTTACTATTTGTGTATTTGAATTATCAGATAAATAATTTACGATTTATTAAAGACTCTTACAGTGAGATATAAATAAAGATAACGAGGAAAAGTCTATTATCTCGTTTGAAGCTTTCCAACAGCCAAACGTACGATGCAAATCCGCTGAATATACCTAATTCGTTTCTGGTTACTATTTATGGATTCTAGTTACCAGTTAAATAATATATCATTTATCCAGTGAGAGATCAATAAAAATAACGAAAACAAGCATATTATTTCGTGTCAAACTTTCCAGTTGCCAAATGTACGATATCACACATGTTAAATATACCCAATTCGTATTCTTTGCTACCATTTCTGGATTCTGGTTATCATATACATAATATATCATTTATTAAATATTATCACAGTGAGATATAAATAAAAATAACGAAGATTTATTATCCCGTGTGAACCTTCTAAATGCCAAACGTACGATTCAATCTGCCAGCTATACACAATCTGTATTTCCCGCAACTAATTTTGGATTCTACTTATCACATAAATAATATATCATTTATAAGATATCGCTACAATGAAGAATAAATAAAAATAACGAAGACAAGCAAAATGCTCTCGTTTCAAAATTTCCAACTGCCAAACGTACGATTCAAATCAGCTAAATATTCCCAATACAAATTTTCTGCTCCTTTTAATGAATTCTAATTACCAGATAAATAGTAAAAGATTTATTAAACACTGCCCCTGTGAGGGAAAAAAAATAACGAGGACAAGCATATTATATCGTTTCAAAATTTTCAACTGCCAAACGTACGACTGAATTTTGATATAGCTAATACGTTATTCCCGCTACTATTTATGGATTTTAATTATCAGATAAAATTGATCTCAGTAAAATATTATACTATATATTATCATATATAATATACATTATATATATTGTATATATTATATACTGTATATATATATTACATATTTCATATTGTTAATTAATAATATACGATTTATTTTTTCTTATTATTTATTAGTGCTTGCTTTATGAAACACTCTGAGAGGCGCTCGTGTTCCAGTGGTTCATGAGGCACTAGATCGAAACCACAATCTAATTTTCCTATTGGTGGTTGCTACGTGAAACTTAATTTGATAGGCTGTTCCCGTTTCAGTGCTTCATGAGACACAAGATCGAAACCACAGACTCGAAGACTAAATTCTCTGCTGGGTGTCTCAAAAGTCTTCATGCACAGGGAAAATTAACACTTGGCAAATGTCTCCAAAAATTCTTCATGCATAGCTTATATATATATATATATATATATATATATATATATATATATATATATATACAGTATAGGGGTAGATGGGGGCGCTCACCATCCACTCACTCGATGTATTGCTGCCCTCGGGTGTCTCCTTTCTTTCCTCCATCTTTCTTTCCTTCCATCCTCTCCTGTCTTTCCTTCATTCTTTCCTCGTCCTTCTGCCTACGGGTGACTTTACATTCCCTCTTCTGTCTTTCCTTTATTCTTTCCTCTTCTTTCTGCCTGTGGGTGACTCTACAATAAGTGACAAGCCAAATGGCTTCCCGTACACCAGGAAACCGTTTACTACGCTGGGTGATAACCATATAACCAAGTTTTGGCGCCTTGTGGTTAGTGTGTAATTACGGCGCTCCAATCGGATTGAGCCGGTGCAGGTTTATATCCATAGGGTGGTTGGGGCTTATTGCTCACGTAATGCCACTCAGGGATGAGTGAGGCTGGTCACTCTCATCTTAAATGTCAGGACCAACTTGCCTAGCCCCGGGCTCCTATTCTACTCATGGGGCAACACAGGATTGGATGATGATGAAATATATATATATAAAATACTCTTCAAGAATGCCTTTGTCAAAAGAGGATCGTATTGAAATCATTCTTATTGGTGGTTTGGGAAGCTGTTGCAATGTTGAAACGAACTTTAATAGCAAACAATGGCAAGCACGTCACACACGACACTGCTGCCAAACTTAATGACACGATTTCATCATAAGTAGGAGAGATAACTTCGTGTGTTTACAATGAAATTGCAATCGAGTAGAAAATGTTTTGTAAATAGTTACATTTTGCTAAAAGTTAATTTTCCTCATGTACGGAGACTTTTGGGATACCCTGTATTACTAGTTGCTCAGTGGAATTTGCTCTCACTGGTACAGTAGTTTCACTACTTCACGAGACACAAGTTCGAAACTACAAACTAATTTTCCTATTGGTGGTTGCTACGTGGAACTTCACCTGATTGGCCGGTTGTATACAGGAGTGAAGGAATAAAAGGAGGAGGCAGCGTGCGCTGTATCACAGAAAAAGTAGCAGTTGAAAAAGCAACACGTCTGTTTATCAGGTGTAATTTTTTTTTTTTTCGTTTGCTTGTAAGTATGTTGGTTTGATTTTTTATTGTACGTTTTTAATCATTGGTAAATTTAAAACTAATGAATTTCTCTATTGTCTATTTTGATTGTTTATGCACTACACTTAAACTTCAGTGTAGTGGGTTCTGTCATATGCTCAGAGCTTTATTGGACATATTCATTTCTAGTGGCTAGTGGATGGAATGCTGTCTGTTGTCGAGTATCTGAGGACTCTACGGATGTGAAGAGGACAAATCTACGGTGTCGCTTTAACCCTGAGAAGCTTGAGTTTCGGATCATCGTGCCTGTCAACGATGCAGCTCTGATGGTTAGAACAGTATCGGAATCTGCAGTGAAACGTAGGAGGTAACTGACACATCTATTAAAAAATGTGCGGCTTTAATTGCTGTTTAAATTGTTCTAATCGTACAATAAAGCTTTTAAATACCGTCTTCATTTATTTACATGTTAAATTCCATGATTGCAAAGAAATATTACACCTTCAATTATCTGAACAAAAAAGCCGGTGAGGTTGTCTCCACGGTACTTTACACTGCACTGACGAAGACTTTAAATTGCCACGGCAGACAATACAAAATAGAGCTGAAACTGTACTTGTCTCCATCTAAATAAAATTGAACTTTGGTTCTTAATTGAGAAGAGAATACAACAGATAAATGAAAGGTGTCTACAAACTACTTGGTTACTGTAATTATACTGATTAATCGATTTAAGTTAAATAAAATAACTCTTATATTCGAGGAAGGAACAAAACCGCACAAGCAGAAAATAACTCTTAGTTGCCAAAAATTACCAATATTTACTTAAACTAGTTTCCTTAAACTACTGAAATAAAAGTAAACCAGTCCATCCTTAACTGTATTAAACTAGTGTATAATTTCTTTAATCACCTACACGAGATGAGTGTTTAGATCTCAATCCAGGTTTTAAGGCATACTCGTACTCTCGCATACATACACATACTCGCATACACTCTCATACTGTCACACTCGCATACACTCTCATACTGTCACACTCGCATACACTCTCATACTGTCACACTCGCATACACTCTCATACTGTCACACTCGCATACACTCTCATACTGTCACACTCGCATACACTCTCATACTGTCACACTCGCATACACTCTCATACTGTCACACTCGCATACACTCTCATACTGTCACACTCGCATACAATCTCATACTGTCACACTCGCATACAATCTCATACTGTCACACTCGCATACAATCTCATACTGTCACACTCGCATACAATCTCATACTGTCACACTCGCATACAATCTCATACTGTCACACTCGCATACAATCTCATACTGTCACACTCGCATACAATCTCATACTGTCACACTCGCATACAATCTCATACTGTCACACTCGCATACAATCTCATACTGTCACACTCGCATACAATCTCATACTGTCACACTCGCATACAATCTCATACTGTCACACTCGCATACAATCTCATACTGTCACACTCGCATACAATCTCATACTGTCACACTCGCATACAATCTCATACTGTCACACTCGCATACAATCTCATACTGTCACACTCTCATACTCACACATACACATACATACATACATACATACACATACATAAACACATATGGTTGTGCGGAATTTCCTGACTCCTGGATGAGGCAGGTATGATGGAGGTAGGTTGTAAGTAGGTATGGTGTAGGTAAGTACGAGGCAATTGGGGGAGAGGTAGGTAATACATAGTCAGAGGTCTAGTGTTTGTAGGTACTGTGGGTAGGTACGAGGGAGACAGGTATGATGGACGTACGGTGTGGTATTGTGTAAGTAGGTATGATGCTGAAACGGTATGGTGTATGTAGGTATTATGGACGTATGGTGTGGTATTGTGTAAGTAGGTATGTAGAAACGGTATGGTGTAGGTAGGTATGATGGACGTATGGTGTGATATTGTGTAAGTAGGTATGATGTAGAAGCGGTATGGTGTAGGTAGGTATTATGGACGTATGGTGTGGTATTCTGTAAGTAGGTATGATGTACGTATGGTACGGTATTATACTTATGGTATGGTGTAGGTAGGTATGAAGACAGGACATAAGAAGGATGTAGGTAGGTAGACAGGTATGGTGTAGGTAGGTATGACAGGACGTATGAAGACTGTCGGTAGGTAGACAGGTACGATGTAAGAGGGTATAGTGAAGTTTTGTTTAAAAGTGGTAGCTGTATAAGTAAATTTACTAATGAGGATGGAGTGAATGTAATTGGTTATGGTTTTCTCTGCTGTGTGTATTGCTGCAGAGAATATATACAACATTACACACTACCTCTGCCAACGAAATCAGGCGAGTTTTCACCCTCGTCTTCGTGCACAAGATTTCAGTACCCCGCCCTTCGCCTTTCTCTTCCCGTCCCCCATAAGTCTACCCTATCATCCCCGCCCAAATGAATGTTCCCACGTGTTTAGCTGTCCCTAGTTTCCGTACACCACAGCCGGCAATAAACTCCCCCCCACCCCTACCCCTCAGCTGAACCCCGGCCCCTGCCTCTGACCACTGAGTACTTTAAGACGCACCAAATTGTCTTCCCCTGCCCACCTGCCGCCCGTCTGCCATCCTTTATACTCTTCACTACGATAACATCTTGGTTTATTCTTGCTACTACCAGACGATTTTTTTGAGACCCCTCCCCCTACGGTTCGAAATATCTCCTCTCATCTGAATTAAATATTTTGGTGGCTTGAATAACACTACAAAGACATCACCGCAGTAAGCTGATTCATCTCGAGTCAATGTACACACACTCAAAGTATCGTTACAGGGGGGGGTCCCATGAGTTTCGTACTGAACAATCCAGCTGCCTCGGTAGGGCTGGAGGGAGGCTGTTATCAGAAGTTTCATTCGTGGTGTCAGTTTGTATCGTGCTGAAGGTGTAACGATAATTTTTTGAGTGTACGTACGCGAGGCTTCCCTCCCCTGCTGACTAAAATCGTTTGGTGGTAAGATATACAACAGGCGTCATTGTACCGGGTTTAATGCAGATACCGGTAGTTGCTGATCGCGAGGTTTTCCCCCTGTTCTGGCTGGTCGTGTGGGGGTAACATGAATGAAATTAAAAGCGCGTTACCACACTGTAAAGTTTAATGGAGATGGTAATTCTTCACCAAGTGGACAAAACTGGGCAGCAAAAATAAAACAAGACCATCGTACTGTTGAGGTTAATGAAAATAGTTGGTCAGTGCTTTTTTTTTATTTTTTATTACAAGCGACAATAGCATTTACAAAGGGTTTAGAGGATTTAGATTATGTTCATCGGGCAATATTACATTAGGTTAATAATACATACTCGAAAATGCGATCCACCTTGCTTTCAACACGTAGATTGGGTCACCGAAGCGTAATTTGGTCCAGTGTAAGATCCACCTCCACATCCATCGGGGGTCGTATCCTTGTGGCTTAGGAGGCTCTATATCAGTTATTTATTTTGCGGTAGGATCCAATAAAAAAAAAGGGGAGATGAGAAAGTACGAAAGTGAGGGCTATAACCAAAGAGCCTGGAGAAATGGATCACACATTCACACTCCATTCATTATACACGGTGGATAAATGGCCCGTACCTTTAAATCAATCTGTTTGTATGTATATTTGTCCCTAATAGCAGGACAAACTACTGAACAAACTTGGTCGAGCAAGACAAAATAGGATACATTACATAGTGTGAGCTCTGCGCTGCGAGGGACAGGCTTCCACACGTCCAACCCAAGGACTGGTTTGGGCTCAGTGTCATGGGACTGAAATATGACAGGGAGGTACTGAGATAAAGGAATAATTATAGGGTAAAATTTGTACTCCTTTGTAACTCTTCCTCTAGCAGCAGGTGATGTGGATTCGGTCGCTCTGCCGCAGGTGCTAGTGAGGCCTGATGGGCGTCCTAAACCACCGATAATATGGCCCCCACAGAGCCCAGTCCAGGTAACCGTGCACCACCCCCGGATAACCGCACCAAACCGCACGACACTACGGATTACCAGATCGAATCGTCCACGTCGGGTGTGGTGGAGCAGGGGTGACTAATTTGTCCGAGATGCACCGTGGGAAACTATATAAGTGAGGTGGCTCGGACAGGTAGGCTGGGATACCTGACGGCCTGACGAACAAATACCACACCTCACACTAAGACGATACTGCATTTCTTGTTTGATTTTCGTAAGGTTAGCCCTACGTCCAAGGTGGGGAAACAAAAATAGTACTTTCTGACCAAACATCTTTGCAATGTTTGTCGGTTATTATACTTTCACATGAGTAAAATCACACGGAATGGCAAAAAAATAAATAAATAAATAAATAAAAATAAAAAGGCGTGATGTACAGGCAAGTGTAAAAGTTCACCGTTAATTCTGTAACCGATATCTCATGTCTTCCATATTTCTCATCCTTCCCCAAAAGACTAAAACAATCCTTTCCTTCTTATATTCTTTTGCTGCTGGCTTCACATTACAATTACATTAAAAAAAAAAAATATTCACGGAAGTATCGGAACTCTGACTGACGACTATACAGAAGGAGACTAATCAACTGTGTATCCGTACTGTGAACTGCCCTTCCCCCCTGTCGAGCCTGCTTTGAGACAGGAAGTGCTTGCGGTGAATCTCCCTAAAACACGGGCGCGAGAAAAAATGCGTACTGCTTTTGGTGGACGCGTGGGAAAGGGAAGGGAGAGGAAGACTGTTTTGCTCCCAGAAAAATGCGGGTAGAGCGACTGTGGACGACGAATACGGTACAGCATATAAACGGAATAACCAGATTGATTGACTGTTTGATCGGTTGATTGATTGATATACTGACTGACTGATCGACTGACAGACTGATTCGTTCATTAGCTGACTGACTAACTAATGACGACGACGACGAACAACAACGACGATGATGATGATGATGATGATGATGCTGTGAAGGAGGATGATATAAATGAACGCAGTAAACCGTGGATGAAGAATAACGGTAAATAACCAGACTGATAATGTAATAATAATAATAATAATAATAATAATAATAAAATAAATAAATAAATAAATCAATCAGGAAAGAGAAAAGGGAAGAGAGAAAGACAAGATGAAGAAAGGGGAAAAAGAGGAGGGAGGAAGTGAGAAGCTGGAGACAAATGAAAGGGAGGGGGGAGGGAAGAATACGAGGGAGCAATGGAAGAGGAGAAAAAGTGGGAAGGGAGACAGCAAAGCACCAGAGGGAAGGTGTAAGTGAACGGGGGAGAAGAGCGAGAAATCAGTGGCAGGGATGAGAGGAAAAAGGAGGGAAAGAAAATGAAAGGGGGAGACGAAAGAAGAGGAAGAAATGAAAGGGAAGAGGGAAACAACAGAGGGAAGGGGGGGAGGGAAGAGGATGGAGAGCAAGGTTAGGAAGAACAAGTGACCTTTTAGCGTTACAAAATGTAGTTCCATAAACTGTGTGTGTGTGTGTGTGTGTGTGTGTGTGTGTGTGTGTGTG
Source organism: Coenobita brevimanus (assembly GCF_032717465.1). NCBI lineage: Eukaryota > Metazoa > Arthropoda > Malacostraca > Decapoda > Coenobitidae > Coenobita > Coenobita brevimanus. The sequence goes on from NC_137039.1 coordinate 34,352,476, forward strand.
TGTGTGTGTGTGTGTGTGTGTGTGTGTGTGTGTGTGTGTGTGTGTGTGTGTGTGTGTGTGTGTGTGTGTGTGTGTGTGTGTGTGTGTGTGTGTGTGTGTGTGTGTGTGTGTGTGTGTGTGTGTGTGTGTGTGTGTGTGTGTGTGTGTGTGTGTGTGTGTGTGTGTGTGTGTGTGTGTGTGTGTGT
>NC_137039.1:34357660-34407660 GCF_032717465.1 Coenobita brevimanus
TTAAAATCAAGAGAAAAGAAGGGGATGAATGAGTAGGAGGGAAAAGGAGGGGAAGGGAGTGGAAGGCAAGGGAAGAGGGATCAGGAAGAAGAGAAAGAAGGGGAAGGAGAACGTCAGAAAAGGGGGAGATGAAGGAAGGGCAGGGAGATGGGTTATGGATAGAAGAGAGAGAAAGAAGAACGAGAGACGAGTGAAGGAAAGGGAGAAGGAAAGGGAGAGGCGGGGGAAGCAGTAACAGGAGGAAAGAGGGAGGGGTGGAGGGAGGAAGGGGGAAGAAGGGAGGGAGGAGACGGTGAAGGCGGTGCGGTAGTTGAAGGGTGACACGAGGGGCGTGGGAAGACCTCAGGCTCTCTCTCTCACACCACCTGCAGGAGGAGGAGGAGGAGGAGGAGGGGAAACGGATAGAAGAGGAGGCACGGGACAAAGTCAGGAGATTGGAGGGTTGGGAGGGGGGGGGGGCGAGACACATGGAAAACAAAACATAAAAACAACAAGAACAACAACTGCAGTATGCTTATTAACCCAAACGAAGCTGCTCCTCTTATTAAATATCAAAACATACAAAACCCGACATCTTATTGCACTACATTATTTCTTCGGCCAATCCTTAATACTGTATGAGAGAGAGAGAGAGAGAGAGAGAGAGAGAGAGAGAGGAACATAAGAAATATTAGGTAAAGCCAGAAAGAAAGAACATGAAATAAGTGGCAGAGGAGAGGAAGGGACGAAACAATTCAGTGATGGAAGCAGGTGCAACATTAGTGGTATAGGCACGTGACTCAGGTAAGCGTCAGGTGTGTGTGGCAGATGTTAGGCAGGTATGGGGTAGGTGTGATGCAGGTGTGAGGTAGATGTGGGAAAATTGTGGAGTAGGTGTGGGGCAAGTATGAGGCAGATGTGGAGTCAGTGTGGGGCAGGTGTGAGGTAGGTGCAAGGCAGGTATTTGGCAGTGTTGGTTGGGTAAGTGTGGGCGAGGCTTGTGTGGGACTGGGTTTGCAGCATCTGTGGGGAAGGTGCGGGTAGGGCAGGTGTGGAGTGTGGGGTAGGTGTGGGGCAAGTATGGAGTGTGAGACAGGTATGGAGTGTGGGGTAGGTGTGAGGTGCTGGGTAGGTGTGGAGTTGATGTCAACATGTATCAGGCATGTGATCAGCAGTTGCAGTTGCAAAACTTCATGACATAACCAGCATGAACATGTACAAGGCAGGTGTGCGGCAGATGGAACTGGTCGTGTGGCTGCTGTCACGGGTAAAACTATGTGACTTCCTCACCAATTCCTCTCCCCCTTCCCCATCTGTCCTCTCTCTCCTCCTTCCTTCCGGCATATGCACCTACATCTCATTTACCTTCATTATGTTTTTCGTATTATCAGCCTCAATGCGCGATGCCGGAGACGGACGCCTTCACGCTGTGGCACTAGTATAACCGGAGTGCACCGTTGTCCGGTTATACAAACGTCCCTCAAGTTCTCAACCCCCTCCATATCTCCCAAAGGAGGACAGTAGACTGCAGAAGGGACACGTCAGCCTGCAGTTAACTGGGTTCACGCTCAGATGAGCCTGGGGCCACAGCCACAAAACCTTCAACGAACAAAAAGCAACGAGATCATTAACGAATCCTCTCCATATAACAACACTTTTGTATTTTATTCTTATTATCACCAAACGATGTTATTCAGCTTAGAAGAGACCCACATAGCGGAGGGGGTTGCAAGTGTCCATTAACCCCTTCCCTACGATCACCACTGTTGTATTGCATTCTCGTTACCGTCACACGATTTTATTTTGCTAGTGTGTTATGTGTGCACATCACTACAGTACTTTGTAAACTCTACTTTTTCTTTTTAACTCACTCCCTTCACCCGAGAGAGTACTTGTATGCTGTAGAAACTCATAGGGGAAAAACGGATTAGTTATGATTTCTCGCGTCTTGAAAATTTACTTGCGATTCTGTTCCTTTAACTTTGGACAAGGTGAGATAATGTCTAGCTAAATGTTCATCCTTAAGTGGTAGCAAAAATATAGATAGTTCAGATTTCCTATGCTCTGAAGTGCTTAGGACGCGACAATCTCACCATCCAACACCTGAAGTAAAGTACGGACCTTAGTTCGTGGCAGGGACAAAAGTTAATGTACTATTTCACCGCGCCTACTTCACACTTCAGGTACCTCCGTCACTCCTCCTTGACGCATCACATCAAAGAGAATCAGTTATGGGCAGAGAAACATACCAATCCTCTTTCAGTGTAAGAATATTAGCCAACAGAGGAAAGTGGTGGGTAGAGGAGCAGACATATTTGAATAGACATATAAATCTTCTGTTATTTTTTTTTATTTTTTTTATTTTATTTTTTTTTTTTTTGTACAGCTACCATCATCCTTCTTTCTCTCAACCTGTTCAGTTTTACCTACTCCTCCAATCTCTTCCTCCCCCTTCCTCCCTCGTCTTCTCCTTGTCTTCAGCTCCTCAACTCTCCTCCTCCTCCTCCTCGCCCTCCTCCTCCTCACTCTCGTCCACCTGCCGTTCCCACGCTCGTGCTAAGAACGTGCTGCTGTAATGGCCTGCTTCCTTCCTCCACCTTCTCCTTCACCGCCTCCTTTCCCCTTCTTCTCTCACCTCTTCTCACCCGACTTCCTCACGAAAATAACTCTCTCTCTCTCTCTCTCTCTCTCTCTCTCTCTCTCTCTCTCTCTCTCTCTCTCTCCAGAAAGGAAAGAAGGGAATGAAGGAAGGATTAGGGCTGTTTGGATGGATGGAGGAAGGAGGGAATGAAAGGGAGGAAATAAAGGAAGAGGAGGAGGGGGTAATACTGGTAAAAGAAAGAAGAGCGAAGGAGGCAGGAAGGAAAAAGGAAAGGGGGGGAGGAGGAAGGATGGAGTAGGGGATGGAAGCAAGGAAAGGGGAAAGGAGGGAGGGAAACATGGGAAGGGATGGAGGAGCAAGGAAATTAGAGGAAGGCAGGAGGGAGAAGAATGGAAGGAAAGAAGAAGGGGAGACAAGAAGGAAGGAAAGAGAAAGTGAAAAGCTGAAAGAAAAGGAAAGGAAGAGGGAGGGAACGGGAAGGAGCAAAGAGGGAGAGAGGAAGGATGGAGAGAGGAAAGGAGGAAGGAGAGGGAGAGAGAAGAAAGCGGGGGAGGAGGGGCTGATGAAAAATGAATTGTGAGTGTATTACAATTACGATTCACAGACAGTCCATTGGTTAAATAATGCAATGTTTTTCACCTCGCTGATCTCTGCTATATGATACTATAAGGTGTGTGTGTGTGTGTGTGTGTGTGTGTGTGTGTGTAGAGAGAGAGAGAGAGAGAGAGAAGAGCGTGTGGGAGGTGAATGCAAAATGAGAGATATTGTAGAGAAAAAAGGAGAGAAAGGGGGGGGGGAAGGAGGAAAAGATGAGAGTGCTAGGGCGAATGGAGAGATGGAGGGAGGGAGGGGGGAAAGACAAGAGAAGGGGAGATACATAGAGAAGGAAAGGGAAATCATTATTATCATCACCACCATATCATCATCTTCACTATCATCACCATTTCTCCATCATCATCATCATCATCATCGTCTCCCCCTCCTCTTCCTTCTCCTGTTCCTCCTCCTCTTCTTCCTCCTCCTCTTCTTCCTCCTCCTCCTCCTCCTCCTCCTCGTTCCCACGCCCCCTGCTCCCAGAAACCACCGGAAACTGAGTGACGTGTGCAGGACTCATTATGTTCTGTTGTTACCACTCCTCCCTCCTCTCTCTCTCTCTCTCCCTCCCTCCTCTCTCTCTCTCTCTCTCTCTCTCTCTCTCTCCACAAATTACAAACTCACACCTTTCTTCTGACCCTCCTTACTGACCATCACTCCCTCCCACCACTCCAACTCACTCTCCTTCATGCACTCCATTAATTCCTTTCACCTCTTTCTCGATCCTCCCTTCCTCTCATCACCATTTCTTTCCCTCCTTCTTTTTCCCTTCCCCCCTTTCTCCTCCTCCACTCTCTCTCTCCCCTGCTGTCCCTCTCTCACCCTTCCTCCTGTCCTTCCCCCCATCCCTCCGTTCCTCCGATCCACTTTTCATCTAACTCTTCCACTCCGGTCTCGTTCATCACTCCCTAACCACTTCTGCACGATGCCCTACTTCATGTGCTCTTATACACATATTCTCTCTCTCTCTCCTGAAGCCTCACGAAGAGATCAAATATAAATGTTTAAAAGTGGAGTAAAATTCCCGTAGACTTTATCACAACACCTAGTCTATACTTGCAAATAAGCTTAATATAAATTTCCCGTCGTAATTCTAACTTATTTTAACAAGAAGGACAAGATAAAATAAGTGTAGAATCCTCCATGTTGCCTGTTCTCCCTGTTAATTCGGCTTATTTCCCTGTTAATACAAGGCTTATGTTGAAAAAAGTTAATTACTGTGCAACTAGGATCAATTTGTGCAAGATGTACTGGGAAATTAATGTGCAAAAGTTTCTCTTGACTTGGCCTTCCTACAAAATATTATCATTATTATTATTATTATTACTACTACTACTACTAACACTTCTACTACTACTATCACTATTACTACTACTACTACTACTACTGTTACCCCACTCAGTACTATATTTTCATACCCTATTCTTAGTATATACAGGATAGGATTTTCAAACAAGAGAGGATTACATAGAGCCTTCAGTAATCCCTCCCCTACTACCAGGCGGGATTTTCCAAGCTGAATAAAATCGTCTGGTGGAACGAAGAAAAAATTACGGGAAAAAAACTACCTAGATGGGATTAGATTGCAAGGATATTGCGAAAAAACATAAGATCATTTTTTTTTTCGTAACTCTGGTCCCTGCATGTTAGCCTCTTCGGTACGATTATGTGTTTTTCATTCTTATTCTTGCTGATAAAGGGGGATTTTGTTAGTTTTGAGGATGATTTTGTGGTGGAGGGGTATATGGAGCTGGTGCTGAAGACAGACAGACAGACAGACACACACACACACACACACACACACACACACACACACACACACACACACACTCACCTCACCTCCCACTCTCGCTCTCTCTCTCTTACACACACACACACACACACACACACACACCTCACCTCCCACTCTCGCTCACACAGACACACACACACACACACACACACACACACACACACACTCTCACCTCACCTCCCACTCTCGCTCTCTCTCTCTCTCTCACACACACACACACACACCCTCTCTCTCACTCTCTTTCTCTCTCTCTCTATTTCTCCCCAGTTTTCCCACCGCTCCCCCCTCCACATAACCTACCCCACGAATCCGCCCGCAACTATACTGAATTAAAATGACGTAGATACAATTTACTGAGAAGACCGAGGATGATGACGATGTTGATGATGATGATAAACTAGGGTGTCGTTGCAAGAGGCTGGGGTTTCTGTGTGTGTGTGTGTGTGTGTGTGTGTGTGTGTGTGTGTGTGTGTGTGTGTGTGTGTGTGTGTGTGTGTGTGTGTGTGTGTGTGTGTGTGTGGACATGTGACTGGATGAGTGTGCAATGCCTGTACGTGCGAAAGGGTTGTCATTTTGAGTAATGCCGGTTGTGTGAGAAAATAAGGGAGTGTGTATGAGAGAGTATTTAGGTGTACGTGAGTGTGTGTGAGAGACTTTGCGTGTGTGTGTGTGTGTGTGTGTGTGTGTGTGTGTACGGGGGAAGATGGTTATACAAACGTCAATTTACATCACAATCATATTTTCTCTTTCCAGGATGATTGTCTTCGCTTTATTTAACCCTTACCTAACACCAACAGCATAACCTAATCACATCCTCGCTTATCCCCACTTATCCTCACTTATTCCCACTTATCCTAACCCCGTCTGACCCCAACCCACCTGGGAAAAAAAGTTAACCAAAATTATTTCTCAAACTTGCTCACTAAAATGATGTGTTGTATTTAATTTTCCTACAACCATTTTTTTTTTTTCCAGTATAAGAAAGACGTAATATGGTTAATTGAGAGAGAGAGAGAGAGAGAGAGAGAGAGAGAGAGAGAGAGAGAGAGAGAGAGAGAGAGAGACGTATTTCCCTATAGCTGTGAGAGGGAGAGTACCGTGGGAGAGGGTTAAGTCATCCACTCCCTCATACATAACCCCTCCCCTTTGCATACGATGACGTCTCTCTCTCTCTCTCTCTGTACTGTCATACGGTTTTATCTTACTTGAGAGAGCACCCTAATAGTGAAGCTGCTAATGAAGGCAAAAACCCATCACCTCTACTTCCAAATGTCACTTAAAAATAAATAAAGAGAAAGAAAGAAGGAGAGATAGACACAGACAGATAGATAGATAGGTAGATACCCTGTAGATAAATAGATTGATGGATGGATAGAAATAGATAAAGATATATACCCGGTAGATAAATATAGATAAATAAATAGATGTAAAACTTCATCTGAACGTAATGAACCTCTCACCTTCACATTCTCTTTTAAGGCATCAATATCATTTAATAATCACCGCAGTTTTCATCAACAGCATACGAGATACCGAGGTGCGATGTGCAGAAAAAATCGCGAGGAGGGAGGTGCTACGGAATCTCCACCGCTCTACTCAAATTACTACTCCAAACTGAACGACGAGTGGATGGATGGATGGTTTATTTTTCTTCAGTTCGTCTATCTTAAGTTGGCGGAGTAGTTCATCCTTCCAATACTTATTTCACGAAGCTGATAGAATAAGACAACACGGTACTACGGCTCCTCGTCCTTTTCATAGCACTTCTTCGTGACTAGCATCATGTTCTAGTATTAATCCCTTGCTATACCTCAGAATTCAGGATGGATAGATGGCAATTTCAGGCCAAGTTAAAGTGAACAGAACATGGGTACCAGAATCACGGGTTGTTGGATGTGTACCGGTGGTGTGGTAGTATGCTTATCTACTAGGTACCGGAGTATACCCTAAAACCCTTCACTACGAGGAAGTATATTGTATTTTACTCTTTGTTACCATCAAACAATTTCATTACTGTATTTTTTGGGAGACTTCTGATAGCAAAAGGGGTTACTGAGAATATACCTAACCCCTCAAACAAAAAAAAATATATATAAAAAAAAAAAAAAATTGTCCTGAGGTAAAATTGTCGAGATGGAAACACAAGAACTATATCATCGGACCGAAGGGGTTGTGTTCTCATACGGTCGCATCGCATCCTGTCGACGTATCCTTCATCACGTGTGTCGACTTTTAATATACAAACACGCAGGAGAGCGACGTCATCAGGTGGCGGCACCGATATAACCGGGCACTGAAACTGTTCGGTTATACAAAACGTCCCTCCATCTCCTCCCTATCCCCGAAAAGAGGCTGGTGGACAGAGGGGCAACTTAAGCACAGGGTTCATGTTAAGATGAGCCTAGTGATCGAAAACGGGTGTCTTGAGCTGTTCACTTGCCCTTCAAGATCTGTAAAGCTTAACCTAAACGTCTTGGCTATTGCGATCAAACTTCCCTAAATCTTGGTCTACAGTGGAGTTGTCTCGGCCACGAATAAGGTATGAGATCGTGGCTGCTGTGCTACAAGCAAAAATTAAAGTTAGGAGCAAAAGTTCGCCAACTGTATTTCCAGTACTGTTCATCACGCTTAGGTGGGGCAGCCACTCTCTTCCCTGACACTTCATATCGAAACGAATCATCTTTGGGCAGAGAAGCACAACAATCTTCTCTCAGCTTAGGAATATTATGCAGCAGAACTGAATGAGACGAAGACGTAAAATATTAAGCGTACCTTTGTTTCTGACTTTACCACTGTAGTATATACTGTACATACATTCATACATATATACATACCCGGTACATACACAAACACGCATATATATATATATATATATATATATATATATATATATATCTATATATATATATATTTATATCTATATATATATATATATATATATTCGTTTATACCTACAGTACATTCAGTACAAATACAACATTAGAAATATTAAACTCATATCATCATCATCATCATCACCATCTGTCTTAGTGGCACACGTTGGTACCATCACCACTAATCTAAACAGGATTTTCACAGATAACAGGTATCAATGTCGGCCACTGATAATCAATTTTTTCTCTCTCTCTCTTGGAAGTGCTAGTTATCCACACTCTTCCCTTGTCTATTTAATCCCTTCACTACGATGACTGATATTAATTTTATTCTTGCTATTTCCACACAATTTTATTCAGTTTCGAGGGGAAGGGGAGGGTAGAGTGGGATAACGCGGAGTAGGGTAGGGCAGAATAGGAATGGGTAGAGCAGGGTTACGTAGGGTAGGGTAGAGTGGGGAAACGTACGGTAGGGTAGCGTGGGGTAACGTTGGGTAGGGTAGAGTGTGGTAACGTTGGGTAGGACAGGAATATAGAATGCGGTGAGGAACAGGGTGGGGAAGGGTAGATTAAGAGCGGAAGAAAGCAGAGAACAGCATACCAAAGAAGATCAAAACAAAGCCTAGTACAAAAGATTATACCGGTAGCGTCAAGAAAACGAGATAAGAACCTTGTTTGTGTGTGTCCAGCTGCCAACACGTCCTGGATCTTTAGAAACATTAAGACATCACAAGCGAGGCATTCCACCGTGACTCAAGCTGGGGAAAAATACAACCGACTTCCAAATATTCGTCCTAGCTCGAAAAACCAATGTCACTTCCGAGCCGTTCGTGAATCCGAGTTAATCCGTGAATCCGTCCCCCTTACGTCGTTCGCCTACGCACGAGATAGCCTTCAGGTGAATGGTTTGTTTACATCCTACGCACTGACGCCGGGAGAGGAAGGTGTGAGGAGCGGGTAGGAGGGGGATGGGAAATAGGGTGGGGGAGGAAGGATGGGGAGGGGAGATGGGGTAGGGGAGGTAGGATGGGGATGTTACAAAGGGATAGGGAGCATGAAGGTAAGATATTATACTTCCATTAGAGGGTATGATCGGGCTGGGAAGGCTGAAGGGAAAGAGAACAGCGAGGGAGGGATGTAGGAAGAGAGGACGGTGAGGGAGGGATGTAGGGAGAGAGGACGGTGAGGGAGGGATGCAGGGAGAGAGGACGGTGAGGGAGGGATGCAGGGAGAGAGGACGGTGAGGGAGGGATGCAGGGAGAGAGAACGGTAAGGGGTGGATATAGGGAGAGAGGACGGTGAGGGAGGGATGCAGGGAGAGAGAACGGTAAGGGTTGGATATAGGGAGAAAGGACGGTCAGTGAGGGATGTAGGGAGCGGGAAAGTATGTGAATGGGGGAGGGGAGAGACGATGAGGTGAGGGAGGGAGTGGGAGGAGGAGAAAGGAAAGAGAGGGGAAGAGGGGGAAAGAGGAAGGAGTGGGGAGGGTAAGAGAGGGTGGGAGGAAGTGGGAGCCTGAGAGGAAGGACGATGTGGAAGAGAGGGATGGAGAGGAGGGGGTGTGAGGGGGAATGATGTGGAAGGGAGGGATGGAAGGAGCAAGGAGGTGGGGTGTGGGATTATGTGGGAGGAAAGGAAGGACGAGGTGGAGGTGGAGAGAAGGGGTGTGGGGTATCTGGAGGGACTGGAAGGATTGGAAGGAGGAAGAGAGTACAAAGGAGTGCAAAGGAGTTCAAACAGCTCAGGAATTATTGGTCGGTTCAGGGAGTTTGATATAAGATAAACTAAAACAAAAGTAGCCATAATCAAGGACAAGGATAGCAAAGTAGAAGAGGAGACAGCAGAGAGGGAGAGTGAGGATGAGACAAGAATAATGGGCTGGGGTTGGGAGGAGGAGGAGGAGGAGGAGGAGGATGAGGATGAGGATGAGGAGGAGAAGGAGAGAGAGAGAGAGAGAGAGAGAGAGAGAGAGAGAGAGATTACAGCGCTCACCTTGCGTACTTCCCTTAGCTATGTCGTAACTACAACCTGATAAACCACACACACACACACACACACACACACACACACACACACACACACACACACACTTTCCACCTTGTCATAACGTTATAATCCTATCCTTCCCACCGTTATTACTATTATTATTATTATTATCTCAAGGAATAGGAGGCTTGGGAAACCTGAGAGGATAGGTGTGCGTGGGAGATGGAGACCTAGTACCTGTAAACGTTTCCCGTATTTAGAACAAGAGGTCAAAGATCAGGCCCGCAAGATGGATTTTTAGACCGAAGCTTGGCGCAGGGATCATGAGAGGGGGATTTAATTTGAAAAAGAGTCAGTGAAAGGTCTCTGTAATAAGTAAAACAGTCTTGATCTGATTTGGACGGGTTGACGATCAGCCAAGGGAAACAACAGGTCAAATTTTACATCAGAGTAAGGCAAGGATGAAGAGATTGGGTCGTGAGAACAATCAAAGGTCAAAGCCATAGAGAAAGGCCAAAGGTCAAGGTCACAGGTCAACAGTTAAGATCGAAGAGAGCAAAGAAGGTGGAAGGAAGGGTTGAGGATCAGGCAAGGTTAAAGTAACTCGATTTTGAGAGCAACGGGTCGAAGGTCAAAGGGCAAACTCGAGTGATTGGCCCTTAGATCACCTTCAGGGGGCAGACAATGTACTCTGACTTCTTCATTTACTACTACTACTACTATCACTACTACAATTATTATCGGTGGTGGTGAGGAGGTGATTAACCAGCATCATTAACCACAATAATAACAATAGTAATAAAACACGAGTTGTACTGGTAGTGAGAACAGTAGTCACCATATGTAGTAACCAACAGTAGTAACCATAATGATGCCTGAGGCTGTAGTGACGTTGAGGGTGAGTGATAAACCCATCCTACTCACACTTCTGGCGTCACAACTCATCACACACGCCTACACACACACATACATACACGTGTTTACATACGCTTACAACACACACACACACACACACACACACACACACACATACTCTTTCATACCTTTACACCAAGCCAGGTCTAAAATGCCTAATGAATGAGTAAAAATTGAGTTAAAGAAATCTTCAGACGGAAGGGCGCCCCATTCAACATTTTCAAAAATTATGATGATATAACATAACTTCTATCTGTAAAAATTTAAAATATATCTTAAGTCATAGTAGTAATTCTTTTTTTTTATTTTTTCGTTTCTAATTTTCGTTGCTCGATACAGTTGCTTTAATATTTTTCAACAATTACAATCCTTGTATAGGAATACTTATTTTATTAGGTAACAGTAAATGTAATGATCTTTTTTTGACGATTGTACACACCCACGACGGCACAAACATACGTACACAAGCTTAGATCCAAACATAAAGACACACCTAAAATTTTAAACTGAAGTACACACACACACACACACACACACACACACACACACACACACACACACACACACACACACTATCAGTTAATCAGATAAAGTATTACCCGAAAGATAAGAAAGGTCTACGTTTGATATAAGTCCCGTCTTGTTATTATTCACAACCTCATTATTTGTAAACAACAGAGTAAGTGAATGTTAGTAAACAGTAGCACGTGGCCTGGAGGAAAACAATATCACATGAAAGAAAATTACTACGTTCATCCAGGGTTACCGCTGTTGTACGAGAGAGAGAGAGAGAGAGAGAGAGAGAGAGAGAGAGAGAGAGAGAGAGAGAGAGAGAGAGAGAGAGAGAGAGAGAGAGAGAGAGAGAGAGACGCTGATAAAATGTGAGATAAGGATAAGTGGACAAGCTTAACCCCTTCAGTACCAAATATCTCCCTTTAGGTGAATAAAATCGTGCGGGAAGAGACAGAATTAACTCTCTCTCTCTCTTTCTCAGCTGTTTACACTGAGCGTGCTTTACGTTCACAGGAATTCAACTATTTCTTCATATTCCTACAAGGCCACATCACGTCGTTGGAAAAATCTTATGCTCTGTGGACGTCTGTGGTGGTATATATATTTTTTTTTTGTTTAATTTTTAATCCTACGATATTTTTTTTTAACTTCAATTCATGCTCAACTTTTCGATGATGATATTCTATTATTTTTATTCAGCTGTAATAGTGAAAGGATTAACTTAGGCTGTGATTAAGTCCCCGGTACAAACGTCTCTGGAGGTAGATGAGTAATGATGATGATGATCATGATCATGATGATGATTAGTAGTAGTTGTAGTAGTAGTAGTAGTGATGGTGGTGGTGGTAATAGTAATAGTAGTAGCTGTTCTTGTTGCAGCAGGTTCATCTATAATATGAACCCAGTGGACTGATAGCTGAAGTTGCCTTTTTTCGGCAAAGCCACCATCCTCCTTTTGGGGGATAGGGAGGCAAATGAGAGCCTTTGTATAACTGGGCAGTGAATTCCCCCTCGGTTACACACAGTGCCACCACGGGAAGGCGTCCCACTCCAGCACCTGGTGTATACTAACTGTCTGGTAGTAGGGAGAAGGAAACGCAGCACACGTAACCTGGTTCAAGGATACACTTAAGGCCACTTCATCACCTCGCCGGACCGCAATATCTGTGTGATCTATGTAACACACACACACACACACACACACACACACACACACACACACACGCACACCATCCCTCTCTCTTATCTCTAACACCTTGGTCTCTCCTGGGAACCCCCTCAATGACGGTCAGAGCAGAACGTCTCGTGGATGTTTGATGTGACGTCTTTAATCCTTTCTACCACCACACTATACCCTTTTCACTCAAACCTGGCCTAAAACTGCCGTCTATCTTGAATGCCGAGCTATAGCAACAGGTTAACACTGGAATATGAACCTAGTCACGAAAAAGTGCTATGGAAAGGAACTAGAGCCACAGTACTATCTTATTTTGCCCGTGAGCTTTGCGAAATAAGCTGAAGAAAAAAATCTGGGTCATGTTAAAGTAAAAGGACTACAGTTTATCTAGTGAAGGGGTTGAAGGAGGACACACCAAACCCCTCTAGTCTGGAAGGTTTCCCGAAATCTGAATAAAACCGTCTTATAAGAGCAAGAATAAAGAGAATATCGGAGAGAGAAAGGGGGTAAACACACACACACACACACACACACACACACACACACACACACACACACACACACAAATCCATACATGCTTTCAAGTACTCAGGCAATGGAAGGATGAATTCATAAAGAATTAACACCGAGCCATAATATGGTTATATGGCACTGTAGAAGTAAAGGGAAATAAAGGCCGGAAGAAACAAAAAAATATGATGAGACGTAGGACAGACGAGCAGATGAGGACAGTAAAGAAAGAAAGACTGGAGACAAGAAGACCCCCTTTGGTCGCCTCTTACAAGCAGGGATACTGAGGAAATATTCTTTCTCCCCCTCCCCAGGGAAAAAATAACTGCCTGCGTTACCATCTTTCCATCTGCTTGACGAAGGGGAACGTGTGAATTCTCTTGTAAGGTGTTCACTCTTTTCTAATTACGCATTGTCCAGTATGGTATGGTGGGTACAGAATATTTTAGAAGTACCGTATGATATCTACAGTAATAAAAGTGGAAATGTTTGTATTTGTACTTTTTTTCTTTTTAATGCTGTTCGGGTGTGTTTCCCTCGTCAGGCCGATTAAGTACCTTTTAACTTTTACTCCTGAAGCGATATGACTGATTTATTTACATCAGGAGAGCCCATTATTAGAGTGAAGGGGTTAATGAAAAGTGTCTCGAACCCCTTAAGTACAAAAATCCTGTAATAAAGTAAATCAAGCCCTGAAATATCAACAGAAAAGACATCATCTATCTAAAGGGACTGAAGGGTAACTCTTATGTGCTCACACTGGTTCACGGTCAAGTTAAGTACAGTAGGCGTCTGGTCACTCACTTATCAGTCAGAATCACGTGGTTTGGAGAGGAAGAGTATTGACCCCATTAAGGCGTGAGGCAAGAGTAGCGGTCAGGAAAGGAGGCAGGAAGGGAGACGGAGGGCAGGAAGGCAGTGCTATAAATAACCATCTGGCCCGTTTCCCGCATTGCTTTAACTTCCCATCTGTGCAACTTCTTTTTCCATGAAGCCGGCTACCTGAAGGCCCTAATTAAACCCCTCATCATGGACTACCTCGTTGCATAAACACAACTGGTAAACCGTGTGTCCGGAAACGTGGAGGGGGGCGTATTATCGAGAGCTTATACAGTACCGGGACTTTCTGGAACTTTTTTTTTTTTTTTTTGGGGGGGGGGGGGAAGGGGGGAGGAGCGATTGACATTCTGAACAATGCATCTTAACGCTTTCATTCCGAGGACCTGTTTGATATTCTTGCTACAACCAGATGATTTCATTCAGTTTCGGAGAGCACCCTAGTAGTAATATGAGTAATAAAACTTACTGTAATCCTTCCTGCCCGAAAATCTCTGAGGTTGTAAAGACTATGCCTATTCCACCTTCGATATTCTAAAAAATGCTACTTATGTTATTCTGACTGCGACACAGATTACAAAAATATTACCATTATTACACAGAACCATTAAGGCGACATGTACTCTAGATTTGGCATGAATTAGGATGCCATACTGAAAGGGTTGATGGAAATTCTCGCATGCTAGAAAAAAATGGTCCGGAAGTAGTCAGAAGGTAACGAAAGAAATCATCATTGTAGTGAATATACTGATAGGCCTGACAGCGTGGGTACCTGTTCGATTTTTGCGCAATGGGTTTTACGAAGGTGAAAGTTTTAATTACTACCGACAAGGTGTGCAGAAACGCCAGCACCCTTCCCCGAACCCTGCCTTAGCGGTAGTGACCGAATCTTTCCCACGATACTGGGTAATCCCGAAGACAACCCGCTCCCCCCTGAAGTCAAGGCCACGCCCCCTTACGCGCCGTATTAGTCGGTCGCCGTCCCCTCAATTCCGTTTCCCCGCTTCCGATTGGCTAAGATCCCAGTCCCGCCCTTCTAGTCTCACCTGATTGGCTAATTTTTTCGAGGCCTTGTGAGTCATCATGCTAAGTTGATCAGTAGGTCAATACTAGAGCGCCACAGCGGCAGCAACAGGAACTATGGTGACGTGTACAATCGAGTAAAAAAACTAAAATAAATAAAAGTAATGAACTGTGCGATCTGGACAAGACAAGGAGGGAGGGTTAAGTTGAACGAGGAAGAAAGGTAGGAACTGAGAAAGTGAAGAATGTTGAAAAGGAGACGAAAATGGAAGAAAAACTCTGTAGTAACCATGAAGACGTACAGTCGAATGCTAAACCCCTAAGGAGCCGTGGGATTAGAAGGACGCATTAGGAGGATTGGAAGGCAAGAGAGGCATCAAGGACAAACTCAGGTAAAGAAGACAGAAGGAAAAGTAAGGATGGAAGGGGAAGGGAGGATTAGAGGGAGGGAGACCAAAGTAGAGAGGTAGCAGACGTGTGCTAAAACCCTCAGGGATTTGGAGAGAAAGACAGAGGAGGGGGGAGGGGGTTGCTGAGAGGCAGAAGGGAGAAAGAAAAGGAGAGAGGGAAAGGAAGGAAGAGGGGGAGGGAGGGGGGGGAACAACTTAGGAGGGAGAGAGTGACCGGTAGAGACAGAAAGAGGAAGGGTGGTCGACAGGGAGACATAAGAGAGGGAGATAGGATGTGGTGGTGGGTGGCGGGAAAGGTAAGCGTGAGGGAACAGGTGGCCAGGGACGTTCCTATTTATTTATTTTTTTTCCATGCATTTGGTGTTGAAAATCGGCACTATAGGTACCAGTGAAACCTTAAGTGGCATTGCTTCTGTAATTACTGAGGAATAAACTAACTAAAAATGGGGGGGGGGAGGGAATACATAACGAAAACCTGCTGTATCGTGTGACTAGAACAAGATGACGAGGATGTAATTTATTTGTTTGATAGGGCGAGGAACATCTGTATTAGTCTGACGCCGCATCCTGTAAGGAGTGGCCTTGTTTAAAAGAGCTTCAGGCATTTCCCTCCCTACTCAATAACGACCCCCTCCACCCACGACACACTGACACTGTAGAGAACAATCCAGCTTTTGTCCCTTCAGAGTTCACGTTATTCTCTGAAGGTGTATAAAGTAAATAAATAAATAAATAACCTACTTCCACATCACAAGAATACTACCTTCACAGACAGTAAGTTCCCTGTTGTGTGGAGATGGTCAGATTGCGTCACTTCCTACACATCTCCATCAACACTCACCAAACTATCTGTCAATGCAATAACAATACGAAAGTTACCCTGGCAGTCAAGATGCAGTAATTCTGAGTCTATCCTTGCTAGTCTTAGTGCATATGCCTACGATAAAATCCAGTTCATATCTATCACACACGATGGGTTAAATACATCCTCATTCGGCTTGATCTTCCAAACGCGATAGGTTATTCAGATACATCCTTCACTAACTCCATCACTACTGGCGTCCCCTCTCTAAGGCTGATTACAATAGTCTAGTAGCAGTGAGGATATACTAGAAAGAGTTCATCGCCTAAGTGGCTAAATACCTAGAAGTACGGTACCTGATTTCACCACGTTAGACTGACACCGGTTTTTACTTGTTTCATCTCCACACCACAATTTCCACTATTCTCACCCAGCCATAACCGTAAGAAAATCCCTATAACACTATTACAACCACATTTATCACTATTACAACTCTATCACAACCACAGTAATCATTCTTACCACACCGTCATAACCACAGTCATTATTACACCACGATCACAACCACAATAAACTCTTCTTACATCACAACCACAATAACCATCCCTCCAACACCATTACAACCACAATTACCACTATTACAACCTTGCCATAACCACACAATCATCATCATCCACCCAATTCCGCCGACTGACCAGTATTTCGTCCTTGAGCGGCATTATATGAACAAGCAACACTCTCTCTCGAACTTGAACCTTGTCCTCGCACATTCAACTGGATACAGACCATTAAAATATGACAAGGATAGCAAAGAAGAAGGCTCTCCCCAGCCCACCAAACCCTCCGGCTAGAACTGACAGGGAAAAGAGAAAGAACACCACGCAGTATAGAAAACTCTGAGGGAAATTTTATAGGAATGGACGTGACGAAAAAAAAAAAATGGTTTATTATATTTCTGCTCTTCTCCGAGGCATTTATTTAGTTCAATGGGGAGTTTTTTATTTTTATTTTGATACATTTAAACTTAACTCCCTTCACTAATAAATTCTTCCTTAACAGAATAAAATCGTCTGGAAGCAAAAATAAAACCAAGAAGTCAAAGTCCAAAGAGGGTTAAAACACACATACACACACACACACACACACACACACACACACACACACAGCACTATTCCATTCACAAATTTACAATGAAATAAGGAAAACCCGATTTATCACCCAGATTCTAATGAACAGTATCAGATAAGCGACTGACACACACACACACACACACACACACACACACACACACACACACACACGAGCTTCTTATCTTCAGTGGCTTTTTATCTTTCCACTCCTTATCAATGTTTCTTTCCTTGATTAGCAGACTGTGGGTGTGTTTTTACTCGTGCTTTTCCTTGATACTTTTTAAACTTCATCTGATGGAACTTGGCCACTCCACTACTCGAATCCTAAGTCGTGGTTGAACTGGATGAGCCTTAGTTATGAGACAGGGGAGAATCTCATTGGTTACTAGTCAAATCAACCCTCTAATTTGACTACGTCGGGCCATTAACTAAGCTGACACTGGTTAAGGATCTCTCATAGGTCAGAGTCAATGCACTGTAGGATACTTCATGTAAAGCTAATATCGAAAAAATTTTTGAGAGAATTCCTAACACTCAGTGGCTTTAAATACTACCTTGCATAAAATTTTCTCTGCCATTGGTACACCCAGAGATTGTATTTAGGCCTACACGACACGATTTTGCTAAGTCGAGAGGAACCCAAAGTCTCCTAAGTTTGATTTTATAATTACGAACAATATGAAAGAAACTAAAGGATAAAGATGACCATGGTGTACCCTGTCCCCTTTCTGCGTAACAATCACTCTCACCTCAACCTGACATCACTCTCGCCTGACCTGACAAGCATAAGGTTTTTCCAAAGAGCGTTCGTGCTTTGTGCGGCGTCAGATTAGATCAAGACATCTCCTCAATCTTCCTTCACTTCCCCCAGCCTGTTTCTCCTCCTCTGTCTTTCCCTCCCCTCCCCGCCTACTCTCAACGTGCCACCTGTCTACTACGCTACTCCACAGCCCCTCCCTTCTTCCCTCCCCCCTCCTCTCACTACCTGACCACCCCTTCACCTATATAAGCGCCTCCCCCTCGCTCCCTCATACCTCCAGACCCCCCCTCCTCCCTCTTCTTTATCACACTACCACCACCACCACCAATGTCTTCCTCCCTCACCCCATCTCCCAGTTCCCCCCTTCCTTCCCCTCCCTCTCTCCAGTTCTCCCAGTTCCCCCCTTCCTTCCCCTCCCTCTCTCCAGTTCCACCAGTCCCCATATCCTATCCCAGTCTACCCCTCCCTCTCCAGTCTCACTTATACCCCCCTCCCTCTCCTCAGTCCCTCAAATACTCCCCTCCCTCTCCCCAGCTATGTACTCCCTCTAGTAGTCTGCCCCCCCTCGCTACCTTAGCCCTCTCCACAGTCCTCCCGATCCCCCCCAGGTGGGCCCGTACCCGTAGTCGCCTCGGGGACACGTGTTGGTGTTGCAAAAGTTGGGGAGGTGTGTGCGTCCCGAGCGTATATATACAGGAGCGCGCCACCCCACAACACACACCAGCCACCGCCACCGCCACTACCACTACCGCCGCACGCCACTCCACTCAAAGCGTTCGTTGGCAGTGTTTGTGTGTGCGTGTGTACCTGAGCCAGAGTGCTATCACCAGTCACATAGACAGTGTTTGTTTGTTGTTGAGCCGTATTGGATATAGCAGTACTATTGCTCTACCCAGCTTCACTGACTCCTCTACCACCACCATAGTAGCACCTCGCAGCAGGGCTCTCGCCTGACGGAGGAGCGGTAGGGTAGTTCCCGGGAAAGAGTGAATCAGAGGGTGAGTCAGGGTGCAGCAGCAGCAGCGAGCAGTAGGGACCCCGCGCCAGCCCGGCTCAAGCCACACTACCTCGCCTGGTCGCGTCGAGCCCGCACGCGCCGCTCCCTCGCCCCGCCGGACATTGCGCGCATAGTGAAGTTCATGTGAGCAGTGATGGCGTGGATAGAAGACACCAGCGTGCTTGACCTCCACTCCCTGGTTGCCCCGGGACTGGGTCGAGACAACTCATTCAGCCCGCAGACCTTCGGCGGGCAGCAAGTCGTACCGCAGCAGACACAGCCGCACCTGCCCCCGCCTCAGCAAGCACAGTATCAGATGTTTGATACACACCAGCAGGGGGGCTACACCAAGTCCTTGCTGGACGTGCCGTACGGTGACTACGGTTTGTTGTCCCCGGGCAGCGAGTCAGGCTACGGCAGTGGCTGCAGTGTGGGCCAGGCATCCCCTATGAGTCGTAACATAGGAGGCTCGCCCGCCCCTCCACGCCCGCCCTCACGCACTACCCCCGCCCTCGACCCAGAAATGGAGGGCAGCTTCATCACCTCAGCCACCAACACACTAAACAATTATGGGGCCGTCGGATATGCCGCCTACGACACACAAAATAACGTGGACACACTCAGCTCCAGTTTGGACACCAGTTATGATCGCCTTCTGGACACGAGCTACGATTCAACCTTGGCCAGCTACTCCCCCTATGTCGAGCCCCACTGCGATTCACCCTTTAGCCCCGCCATGAGCAGCAGCTACGAGCCACAACAACCGCCACAACAGCAGCAGTACCAGCAGCGACTGCAGCAGGAGGAAGAGGAACAGCCACTCCGTGCCCCACCAGGTGAGTTACTGCAGCCTTGATAATTATCTTAGCATTTTGTTGTCAATTACCTATCGTAACTGAGATCCAGTTTTGCAGGAAGATCACGATACTGCAATATTCTGCACGATTTTTTTTTTTTTTCTTTCCTGCGAAACCACTTAAAAGTTACGACCGGGAATTGATGACAGGCTATATTTGTTTGTGAATCTGGGTCCTGTTGTCCACCTGCTCCAAGAGGTCGAGTAGCGGTGTCAAGCTTCCGGCCCACCCGAGGAAAATACCCACAGGTTCATATCCGGTGCTATACACAAACACTCCACATAGCCATACGGAAAACATACCCACCAAACACACTTCACCTTCACCTAATCACTTTCACTTAATGTATTCCAACTTCACTTTCACTTAACAGATGCTGTCTTACTTCAATTTCATATGGCTCACTGCACTTCCAACCAATGCATTCTGTCTGACCTTCCTTTCACTTATTGTATTATGCCTCACTCTACTTTCACCTCAAGTGTCTTACCACCACATATACACTACAATTTACTCAGAATCCAGAACAAAAATAAAAAAAATCCCACAAATATCAGTAAGACAAAAATACCATCCCCTACACATCTGTGAAATGATTTAGTCCACACAACTGTATCCTAAACATGAAGATTAAAAACATTCACACTACAATACCCTCGTATTATTCTATGCTAGGCACTACGAGCAAACAATATGAACAACGCATATAAACATAACCATCAAAATACTTTATCCAAAACACGAAGAGGGGAGAAAAAAAATCAACCTACCCTCCCCACCTCCCCAAAAAATCTAGACACCCCCAAGTACTTCCAACACCCTCAAGTTGCTTCGCCCCAAACACAAAACAATCACCACACACACACACACACACACACGAGGCTAGTTAATGTGTGTGTATATTCCCGCGCTCACAAGGGTATGAAGCGTAATAATGACACAATAGCCAGATGTACACGACCCGTATCCTGTCCTTGTAAACTTTTCCTGGTACTCGACCGGGGTACCGCAAGAGGCTAAACTTGTACCTGTACTGTCTTCACATCACTTGTTTCCTTTACATGCATGAGGGAGAGTGGCTTGGGCGCAGGAGAGAGCTTAGCGATAGTGGAGGTATAATCTTATCTGTACATCAGTGATCCGTGTTACCATTTGTATATATGTGGGAGGGTGGCTTGGGATGGGAAAGTGAGAGTTCACCTGAGAGTGCGAATAAATCTCTCTTTAGTTAACCCCTTACGGGATTAAAGCGTCTGGCAATAGATTGACAGATAGATAGTTAATGAATCAGTCTATTATACAATGTGACCACCCTTTTCGTTCATAACTACCTAGCTTTCTTCATGTCAGATACTTTTTCTCCCTCGAGGACAATTTTACCAGCGACCATCACAGTATATGAAGGGTGTGTTTGAGCGCGTGCGTGTGGAGCGTGGCTGATAAAAAAAATGAGAGAGAGAGAGAGAGAGAGAGCTTTGTTTTCGCCAGAGGTCAAGTTTACCTGTCCTGGGAGGTGTTGTCAAGGACTAGCCCACTCTTGACTGCGGCCAGAGGGGAAGGAAAAAATCATATCTCACGTTTGAATAATGAGAGACCACGAACACCCTGGCAAATTATATATCAATACTTTCATTTCCTCTCGAGCACGCCAGAACGCATGGGCAAGGCGCGGTGGGTGACATTATTTTAGTGAACAGACGAAGAACAGTGAGAATTAACAGCGAATCGAAGAACAGTAAGAATAGGTTGAGAACAGTCGAAGAACTCTGAGAAAAAGCTATGATCAGGAGAAGCGCATGCGAAGAAAACGGGGAATCTGAGCGAAGGGTAACTGCAGGGTATAATTGGACAGGCGTTGCACCTCGCCCTGCCCGGCCATTCATTGAGGTGGGAGCGGCCGGGCACCTCCACTCCTCTCTCTGTACCCTTTCTCCTACCTCACCTTCCCCCTCTCTCCTCACCTCCTCCCCCCTCCCTTCACCTCTCTCTCTCTCTCTCTCTCTCTCTGCATTATACTTCGTCATATCTTTTCTCAAAGGCGTTCTTAATTATTCCATTTTATGTATGGGAAGGTGGTGTACAATTATTACCGAGATGATAAGCCTCACTTCCTGGACACCGGGCTTATCTCGAGCTGATAAGGGGTGAGTGGCGTCATACTTACCCCCTCTACCCCCACCCACCACCTCTTCCTTCTCCTCAACAACCTTACTCTTACATCTTACACCCCTTAACCCTTCCCAGCCCAATCTCTCTCCCTCCCCACTAACCCCACCCGTTCTCCACCGTGTGACTGATAAGGATAGCACCCAAATATTCTAGACGATGACAAGCAACCGTCGAGTTTACAATCCAGGTCCTCATTTCTAGGTGCAAACGGGGCAAAGTAAATTCATCTTCCCCACACCACTTTTATGTAACTCTCACCTTCCTCATCTATTCCCCACTCCATTATCCCTCCCCCAACCTCATCCTTTCAACGCCCCATTCCCCACCATCCCTTCATCTTTTCCCATTAATCCCTCCCCCCCATTACCTACCTCCCACTTCTCCCCCCTCTCTCCCTCAGTCTACCGCATCTCTTTTTTCTTTTGTTCTCTGTTTCTTCCCATTTATATTTCCCCTATAATGCAGTAACACTTCATGCCTTAGGAATCTCTCTCTCTCTCTCTCTCTCTCTCTCTCACACACACACACACACACACACACACACACACACACAGCTCAACACTTAACAAGACCACACATGCATATCGCAGATTTAATCGGCACCTCAGATGTAAGCACCTCGCATTCTTCAACCTTAGGAGAGAGAGAGAGAGGGGGAGGGGGGAAGGGGCATGCATACCATCGTCCTAGTCTGGTATGCCCGCCTTCAAAACAAGAGACGAATATAGCCAAACTCTATTCTTTCATCCCCTCCAACCAGCCCAAACCCCGCCCAAAAATAGCCCAAATTTCTCTCCCAGTGTTATCCTAGGGCTATATATAAATCCCTCTGGCTGGACATGAGAGCATCTTGGCACGGGACTCTGACACATAGCGATCCCGTAATAAAACGAAGACCATAACCCTATAACGAATTGAATGAGAAGGTCGTAGGTGATCGGGGGACGATTGGCGAGTGTTATTTGCCTTTTGCCTTAGTGCTTCTGGTGCGTAAAGTTGGTTCAGATTCCTCGCAGGTGAATTAAATAGTTTGGTTGTAATAGTTCTAAAGTAATTGTAGTAGTAGATTCATTATTATTATTAATTATTATTATTATTATTATTACTGAAGTGTGTGTGTGTGTGTGTGTGTGTGTGTGTGACGAGTGTGGCATCTGAGCCGAAACCAAATTTTCCTAGTTCCAAAATATAAGCGCACGAAACTCAAAATCAAAATCTCTGTGTATATATTTTTCAAACTCGAGGCCTATGGACAAATAAGGAGTAGAATTTCAAGCATGCGTCTTATATTTACACTGGGTATTCGTGGACTGACACACATTAACATTCTTGCGGTCTGATTTAGCTCCCCCTTGACATATGACTAGAGGTAAGAGTATGACAACGTAACTGTGTCCGTCTAGCCTTACGAGAGAGAGAGAGAGAGAGAGAGAGAGAGAGAGAGAGAGAGAGAGAGAGAGAGAGAAGTTGTAGACGATAAGAGTGGCAGATATGAAGTGCGCATTACTGACTGAGGCAAGTGTTTGGAGATTACGTGTAGAAGCTCAATAATTTTCGGAATAAAAATAACGGAAGACGTACAGTTTAGGGAATTCTCTCTCTTCGTTACGTAACTCATTTCATATTAGTTCATGTTTCTTGCATCAGCTTCACGCTCACTTTCCCCCCCCCCCTCCACCCTGTATCGTCTTTATCTTAGTATTGTTCACCCTTTCCACTTAATCGCCCACTCACTCCACCCCCCCCACCTTTTCTTTTCTTTGTATTATATATATTCTCATCTGCTCCATCCTCTCTCTCTCTCTCTCTCTCTCTCTCTCTCTCCACTCAGAAGCTTCCCTACCCAGAAGCCTGGCAATAGGGTAGTCAGTCACTACTTCCCCGAACTTTGGCATCAACACGTACACAGCTGATATGGATGCCAAATCTCGCTGGCAGACGGAAGAATATTTCCCCCCCTTTCTCTACAGCTGATTCATTAAAGCAGTGATTCTGGGATAGACACGTACAATCTACCTTCTTCAAAACCCTGACTTATTCTCGGTCTTGTGGGAAGGACAAGTGAACCGATAATTTTGGTGAAAGCTTCTGTTGTGGGTGCCAGCGGTTGTTAGTTGGCTGGCACTCGGCATTTTTTTTTTTTTTTTTAAGTTATTGATACATTAGCGGCAGTGTCATTCTGGGAGATGCTTACACGCCTCGTCTACGTCAATTATATGGTGGTTTATTCTAAGAAGGCATGTGGGGGTCGGGATAAATGTGGAAAAAAATTATGGATTCACAGTTAAGAGAAAGCGCTAGTCGGAGAAATGCTGTGGGTGTACAACAAAATATTTGAATATTTCAGATATACTTTTGTGATATAATGAGATCTAACCATCCTTCTTTCTCCCTCTTTCACAGATCCACGTGTATGGACAGCACAGGACATCGGATCGTGGATAGTTTGGGCTAGGAAGGAATTTAATCTCCCGCCGACCCTGAACCCATCGCTCCTGCCCTCTACCGGTGAGTACTGGAGTTATGATTAGGTTTCTGCCTAGATGGAAATTTTGAACGATATAGCTGCATAAATAACACTTTCCCTTGCTCTGAATTCCCGTTACGTAAGTTTCCTTTGTTGTATGATTGTTTATTTCTTAGTTATTTCATCGGTCCCTCTCCTAACTTATCTCTCCATTAATTTCTTCACACTCTCCCAGCATTTCTGTTCATCGCTCTTTCTTCCCTCTTCATCATATCAGTAGAGTTCCCTTTCACTTTCATTATCAGTACAGCTCTCTCTCTCTCTCTCTCTCTCTCTCTCTCTCTCTCTCTCTCTCTCTCTCTCTCTCTCTCTCTAATGTTTCCCTTATTCTTTTTCTGTACAGGATGCGAATTGTGCAGTCTGACCAGAGGTGAGATCCAGCGCAAGGTCGGAAAACACTCGGGCAAAGTCCTGGCCAAATACCTGGATATCCGACTGGGCTACCTCGGTCTCAGCCTACCCAAGGACGAGCTGCAGGACTACATGGAAGAGGTTGATGATTCCCAACAGCAGCCCGAGGAGGACCACATCGAGGGCGACCCGTACGAGATCCTGGGGCCCCTCGCCGTCAAGTTGTCAGCACAAGGGTCTGGGCAAATCCAGCTATGGCAGTTCCTTCTCGAGCTCCTGACCGACCCAGCCAACGCCTCTGTGGTCACCTGGGAGGGCACCACTGGGGAGTTCAAGATCCTGGACCCTGACGAAGTTGCTAGACGCTGGGGGGAGAGGAAGTCCAAACCCAACATGAACTACGATAAGCTCTCACGCGCCCTCCGCTACTACTACGACCGGAACCTCATGACCAAGGTCCACGGGAAGCGCTACGCCTACAAGTTCGATTTCCGTGCCCTTGAGCAGCTACAGCAGACCCAGCAGAGCGACCCACAATCCCGACCTGCTCCCGACCTCGCCTTCCTTAGTGCCGCCTTCAGCAGTGCCTCAGTGTCCTCTCCGGCACCTTATTGGTCCCCTAGCAACCCAGGAACGCCAAGTCCAAGGCCCTGGATGTAAAATGAAGTCCAGGGAGTCCATTTTTTACAATTTATCGTGGGGTGTAGATGGATAGCATTCCCAATCTCTCCACAAGACATAAGCCCTTCCCTTCTTCGGATGATTCCCGAAGGAAGAGGAGGCCGAATTTTTGAAGGAGGTCGTGATCTCAGGTGACTGGAAGGGCAATCAGAGGTCGCGTTGGTTCCCTTCCTTATTAGCTGACCGATAACAGGTGTGCAGGCAGGTACCAGGTGGTGAAATGAGCCATCGTACCAAAAAACTGCTCTCCATTGTGATTCCGCGGCCTGACCAAGTGATAGGGTTTGCTAGTGGATCAAAAACACAAGATTGTTCCCCCAACCCCCTCCATAAACACCTCATACAGCCACGTTTGCTGGGGTTCGTACAGGTGAAACAAATTCAAACCCCCTGAATGTTATTTACCAGTTTTGGCCAGATCTCATTTTACTTTATTGTATTTTTTTAAAAGGTTTCGAGTGTACAGGGACTACTGACCGTGACTGTATTGCACAATACCCCGGAAAAAATGATATAGTGAGATATACCCAGAAGTTTTATTCCATGCTAAAACCAGATACCCGGTATGGAAATCAGTGGATTTCAGTACCTGAACCAGTTACATTACCCCAACTATTCAAAAGTTAACAAGCACCCGAGTGAGAGAGAGTCAAAGCTCGACTACATACTATAGCAAAATACAGAACCCAGTCGATCACTCACTGGGGAGGAGAATCGGGAGACTACATAGGCATTATTAACCCTGGTCAGTACGAGAGATCTCCGGTAGTTTTAATAATACAGCAGTAGCATGAATACTAAAAATCCTTAAAAAACACCATCGTACGGCAGGGGTTAAACGAACAAGTCGTCCCCCTCATGCATCCCTCCCCACAGCCCCAAAACTTTCTCTCCACGACCCAGCTTCGCCCCCCAGTGAGCCTGCAGCGTCGCCCTCAGGTCACGTCAGGTCATATTGCGTACCTGCCCTGTGTCTTAGCTTCTGTGATCTCTTAAGGCTGGTTTGCACGATCAGTTTTGAAGCATTTGTTGTACTAGGTGACCACGCTTCGAGGCATATGGTATCGAAGCTCATGTGGCCGAGCTTCGAAAATCATGGCGCAAAGTGTGTGTGTGGGACTGATTGCATTACTTGCTAAATATCCTGCTAGGGATAGTTAAGGTGCTTCCCTTCATCTGTCCACACTGTCAAATCTCTAGCTGTCTTCCGTCAACCACAGTGCTCCAAAACTGATCATATAAACCCGCCTTTGTACAGGGTGTCGGAAAAGTCTGGAACCAAAGTCTACAACCACCCATCTAACACCACACTTATCCATCCTTCATCCAAGCAAAGCACACCTTCCATCTCCATCGCATCTTGAGCAAATGATGAAAAGTAAAAGGTTTCTCCTACGGTTCTAGACTTGTCCTACACCTTGTATATGTTTTTTTGTTAGCGTTCCTGCGGTTAGGGTGATGTTAAGAAATGCCCAATCGCTGCTCTGTACAAAAACACACAACCCTCTTCATTCTCTGTACATACAACTGTGATAATATTTATATATTTAAGTCTGTTTTTTATAATTATATTTGTAGCTTATTAAGACTTTGTATGATAAATAAACGAATTTTATAGTTAAATAGTATACTATGTGTTTTCTTTATTACATTACCCTTGCACCCAGACCTAACAAATACTAACAGATTTCATTATACACACACACATAGCTTCCACGGACGATACTTAGGCTATACAAATCATATGGGGAAAATTAACGAAAGTAAAGACTCCTTAAGGTAAACTGAAAATGGAGGTATAAAACTGCTGACAAAAAAAAAAAAAAAAATCCTGTAAAATACGTAAGATGAAGCATTACAGGTGCGAAATATGCATCTTACGAATTTCCTAAGCCAGCTGATCCATACCAAGGATTTCCGGGCAAAATGCATAAGCGAATACGGAATAAAACTGGGGTCCGTATTTTCAGTGGCATCGAAGGCTACGTGGCACCTCTTCACAAGCGATTTATTTTGCATATTACACCATTAAATTTTCTTACTCTTTCTTTTTTCTTATTAATATCGACCAACTTTGCATTAGTAGCATACACGAGGATACTAAGGTGTACTGTGCAGAGTAATTTGCTTGAGAAAATGTGTTAAGAATATTCCAATACACGAGTATATGACCCTAGGACCTATGGTTTTCTAGTAACCTTTAATACATCATCCCCCCTCCCCCCCCCACACACACACGGCCCCTACAACAATACCACTCCCTCACACCACACTTCAGAATCCTAAAACTCACTATACTCTCACTGTAATGCCGCACCTCATCACAGAATAATTACTCGTGAAAAAATAATCAATAAAACAGAAGTAAAAAAATTAAAATAAATCCTTCCACCCACACACGGAATTAGGGTGAGATCAGAACACACACTGACCTCATCGAAATAACACCTCCTTCCACCACCACATCACACTTACCTCACTCTGAAAACACAAGGCATTCCTTCCACCCCCACACATTCCACTCCCTGCCTCCTACCACAATACCCCCTCCTCCCCACTAACATCACAGAACCCTCATTCCCTCAACACACACACACACACACACACACACACACTACTGCCAGACAATTTTATTCAACTTAAGAAGCATTTCCAGTAAAAGGGTAAAATTAAGATTGTATTTAATCTCTCTAGTTCGATTTGCCTCCCATAATCCGGAGAGAGAGAGAAAGAGAGAGAGAGAGAGAGAGAGAGAGAGAGAGAGAGAGAGAGAGAGAGAGAGAAGCCATTGGACTGAAGGGGTGAAAGTATGCAGTCCCACACGCAGCCTTACAAGTAAACAGATGTGATAATAACGTACAAGAGTGCATGAAAGTTAACCTATTTCACTGCCTACAATTTCAGCGCCTACTTCACTTGTTACCCATACGTGGAGGCCCAAGGGTAGGGTACTGCAGCCCAAATTATTTATGGGTAAAAAAAAAATCCGTAGGCAGGGTAAGCTACTACGCGGAGAATAAGACAAGGGTAGTCATTACAAAGACCGACCTGCATGACACCATAACCCCAATTCCTTCGTGAGAATAGGGTACGGTCGTCACCCCAAATAGCGTACTCCACCACGAAGATGAAAGAAAGAAATATAAGTAAATAAATCACAAATAAGGACGGGACGACTGTGCACGGAAAAACAAATTGCGTTACAGAGGGAGAGAAGGAAGATATGAGGAAGAAGAAATGCAGATGAAGGAATGAGGAAAATTAGCGACTGATATGTAAAGGGTCGGTGGGAAAGAGAAATATCCTTGAACTGAAATAGGACTAGGAAGAAGAGACAAGAGCGAAGACGGAGGAAATGACAGGAATACAAACGCAATGGATAATTTCAGTAGGAAGGTTGTAGCTCCTGTCTTTAGGTATGAGTAGACTAGAAAAAAGAGATGAGAGGGAGAAATAAAATTATAAAAAGGAAAGAAGGGCGGAGAGAGAGAGAGAGAGAGAGAGAGAGAGAGAGAGAGAGAGAGAGAGAGAAACAATTATGAAAAAGCCTGGGCCACATGCATACATCAGCTAATCCTTCGAAATTTTGGCTTAACGATACTGTATACTGTTCATATATATATTTTTTTTTTCACATATAGTTAGCTACGGAGTTTAATAAGGAGGGTGAATGCAACTCTCTCTCTCTCTCTCTCTCTCTCTCTCTCTCTCTCTGCTAAAAAAATCTACTAAACATTTTATTTCGGCTAACGTCACAGGCCTTTGTCATGCCCATCCTATTTAGCTCACAGAAACGCATCGCAGGGAAAGGGTTAATTACTTTAATGGGTCAAATTTTCGTCACTATCACCCACTCTGTGTCTATTATCCTTTATGCAAAAATAACAATATTATTATTATTAATAATAACAATAATAAATAGCAATGATGATGATTATGATGAGGGCGACGACGATGATGATGACAACGATAACGATGATGCTAGTAATATTAGTAATAAAACAAGACACTAACGAGATCACATAACTTAATAACGAAAATAATAATAATAATAATAAATACTGCTACTACTACTACTACTACTCCTAATAATAATACTGTAATAATAATAATAATAATAATAATAATAATAATAACACATAATAATAATAATAATAATAATAATAATAATAACAACAAAATACAATAATAATAATAATAATAATAGAAATACAATAATAATAATAATATTGAAAGACACTCAGAGGTGCACATAACTTCAGTCTGCCTTCCGTAGCGGGGTAACTCATAAATAAAGGTGTGGCAGGTAAGAAGACACAGGTGCTTCTTTGTATCGTACAGTGACCAGCCCCTTCCCCGATGAGCACATGGACTGATAAAACGGGAGATAGAGAGACAAGAGAGAGACAGAAAAGACAAGAGAAAGACAAGAGAGAGAAAAGACAGAAGAAAGACAGAAAAGACAGGCGAGACAGAAAGGACAGAAGTGAGACAGAAACGACAGGAAAGAGACAGAAAACAGGAGAGACAGATATGCCAGGAAAGAAACAGAAGACAGGAGAAACAGAAATGACAGGAAAAAAACAGAAAAGACAGGAGAGGGACATGAAAGACAGGCAGAACAGCATGAGACCAAAATGAAAATATACAGGAAGGGATAAAACAAAAGATGAAAGGACAGGATAAAGCTTAAAAATAAGAAGCAGGTGGGGATCGGAAAAAAAAAAAAAAACTTAAGCGAAGCGGGAAAATAAACCAAATAAGGAAGGTAAAGATAGATTTATAAAAAAAGGAAATGAGGAACAGGAAATAAAGATAATGAAATAAAATAAATGACGGCAGTGCGTTAAGCTCATAATAATCAATCACAACTAAGGGAGGGTAAGATAAAGGAAATAAGAAAGAGTTAAAGAATAATGAAAGGAGGAGGAGGAGGAGGAGGAAGATGAGAGATTACAAACACAAGCACACATAAAAAAAAAATCCAGAGAAAAGAAAGAAAGGAAAGTGATGAATAACTGAATAAAAAAATAAATGAATGAATATTATGAAAGTACAAAAAAAAAAAAAAAGAAAGAAAAAGGAAAACTACCAAATATAAAGAGAAAAGACTAACACATGAAATAAGGCTCTAATGAATCATAAATAAAGGAGTGGACAGGTGCATCTTTGGCTGCAGAGAAACCCATCCCTTCCCTTGATAAGCTAGTGACGTGGGAAGGGAGGTGGCCAGAGATTCCCAGGATTGTAAGGAAATGTCAACCTGTGGAGAGGAATGCTGAGAAGGAATGAAGGATGGGAGAAGAATAAGAGCACAGGATGAGAAAGACGTTGGCTTAAGCAGTTACGGAAGAAGTAGTATAAAGGAAAGAGGGATGGGAGAGGTAGAAACACACACACACACACACACACACACACACACACACACACACACACACACACACACACACACACACACATCAATCTGGAACACTTTTTAGTTAATATTGCCATGCCACTTAGAAGATTCCCAGACAAATGACTCCTAAGTGAAGAATATAATTATAAATATTTTAAAAGTCTGCAGTATTTTCCTGAATGATTTTAGCGAGTCTAATGACACAGCAGTCTTACATTTACTTTATTAAACCTCGTATTTTCAGGCGCATGATTACTGAACACATAACTGAAACGCTAAACCAAAATTGTGAACGGCATGGGTAACAGGTAAGGTCACCAAAAAAGGTCAAAGGTAAGGTGGCGCGGTTGGCCCGTCATGTAAGGCCACCAAGCGAGGTCACCTGATAAAAGTCATCAGGCAAGGTAAGGTCGAAACTGAGGTCACAAAAAAATAAATAAATAAATAAAAGTAATATTGTCGGGTGGCCAGGTAAACGTACGAATTACAGGTAAAGTTTCCTGATACAGGTGTGATTCAAAGCATGAGGTGGGGTTCCCAGGTGAAGGCCCGTCATCCATAATGCAGGGACTGAAAGAACACAGAACTGGGTTGATAGGGGATTGGCTGCCTCATTGCTGCCCGCCCCCCATCCCACCATCAATCTCTCTCTCTCTCTCTCTCTCTCTCTCTCTCTCACACACACACACACACACACACACACACACACACACACACACACACACACACACACACACACACACACACACATACACACACACACACACACACACACACAATTCTCATCATCCTCCCTCCCTTCCCTACTCACTCACTCCCATACATACTCTCTCTCTCTCTCTCTCTCTCTCTCATTCAACACACACACTCACAATTCTCATCATCCTCCCTCCCTTCCCTACACACTCCCACACATACTCTCTCTCTCTCTCTCTCTCTCTCTCTCACACACACACACACACACACACACACAATTCTCATCATCCTCCCTCCCTTCCCTACTCACTCACTCCCACACATACACACCACTCCCAGATTCCAAAACACGTCTCACTCAATACCGTGTCGGGCCAATCACAGGTGGCGAGGCGATGACAAAGGCGCAAGCACTTATTATCTGACCAACTACATGACACGTAAAAATGACAAGATAAAAAGAAGAGAAAATAGATGATATAAAAAGAGGACGAGGGGAAAAAAAAAAAGTAGGTCAATTTCCCGAAGCTATCTCTCAATGTCCAAGGTTATTAGCGATATCAATGACCTCTTTCCGGACGTGAGAAATCTTAACTATTTTATTTTGGCGATTAAATTCACCTCAGGAGTAGAATCCCGTTTAATCTCCAGGTTAAATCCCTTACTTCAAGGACGGATTGCATTTCATCTATTCTAACCTCAGGCTAAAGTGGTTAAAAACGAAATGGTGTAATTTTTAACACAAACGTACTCAAAACTACTTCTAGGCTGGCTTTGTTTATCACCATCATCACTATCGTTATCACTGTCGTCGTCATCAACTTCCTTCACTCTGGCCTAAGAATTGCCTGATGTACAGAGAATGGCTGATTAATATACAGAGCCTTGCAAACGGAGAAAGACTGAATATCTATCAATCTATCAATATATCTATCTACGTCCCTAACTGCACAAGCCAGAAAGGTGATGATTTTGGAATTTAACTGAAGTGTTTAACCTCTTCAAAGCGAAGAAGTCTTGTGTTATATTCTTGCTACCACCGGACGATTTAATTCAATACAGAGAAACCGTCTTTAGCCTGAGGGAGTTAGCGAATCCCCCTAGCTAAATAAAATCGTCTGGAGATGGGCAGAGTAAAAAGAAAACGCGCAATCGTAGAGAAGGGGTTAAAAACAGATGACACGATTAAACATGGATAATAATGAGTCTTGAAAGTGAGCAGACGGGGCAGATTATACACACAAATGGCCACACACTCGAGAAGTTCCGCCTTATTGTGGAGGTAGGTAGGAACAGGTTTATAAATTATAGTGGACGAGTGGAATAAGTTACCTGGCGATGGTGTTGAGGCTGTAACGACCGAGAGTTTCCAGAACAGACTAGGTAAGTAGATGAGGAGAAAGGGTTGAATATGAACTCATCCTAATCACAATGAATATCCCATTTTTTTCCCCTGTGTACTCGATTGCTGTGTTCCTCTCTCTCTCTCTCTTAGGCAGTAGGATCTTGTGAGCGGGGAAGAGCTTTATCTGCTTTCCTTCTTCACAATCTCTTAATGTATATTTATAACATGAGCTGGAGTAGTGAAGTTATCCTCTTACTTTCTTTATACCCACCAAAGAACCTGGATGGATGTTATGTATCTACCCGTGTGTTTGTTAGTACACAAGATATAAAAAGTTGCGTTCGGATTTCAGAGGGCAGCTGGTAAATGAACAGGTGGTAAGATTTTGAGGTGGTTTAAGATCTGGATGCAGGAATAAACCATAAATATACTTGGTGTTGGCGAAGGTATGCGCTCCCTGAGATTGTATAACGGGGCAGACGAAGACCGTAGAATTAACTGATATGTGAGACGGTAATAGTATTCGCTGGCTTTATGGTTTGTTCTGTTGGTTATCAGTCTCTCTCTCTCTCTCTCTCACACACACACACACACACACACACACACACACACACAACCACAAAAACCTAATAACCAGTAGCCTCTTACGTCAAACCCACCGACAGCAAACCGGTACACTGCCTTTACGGGATTCCAAGCTCTCGTAATGTTCACCAACTTGCTTTACGATCACTAATTTATGGGAGGAGTCGGAAATAACTGAACGAAAAATAAAGAAAGGTGAGAGGCGAAAATGAGTGATAAAAAGGAAAAAAAAAATGCATTCCTAATAAGATTTACCTTTCTCAATGAACAATAAATATTTTAATGATCCAGAAACAAAAGGAGGAAAAAAAATAAAGAAAATAGGAAAAGAAATTGCATTGGTAATGTGGTTTATCGCCACCGTAAATAATTTATAGCTTATTAAGATATGAAGATTATTAGTGTATTATTAATCCCCTGAAGAAGATGACGGATATATTATTATATTCTTGTTATGACCAAATAATTTTCTTCAGCTTAGAGGTGACTTTTTGAGGTGGGAGAGTAAGCTACAGCCTTCATTAACCTCCCCACTACTAGGGGCTAATAATAATAATAATAATAATAATAATAATAAATAATAATAATAATAATAATGATAATAATTAGAGGGACACTCAGTGGAGCGCATCTCTCAGACCAAGGCAACGTAGTTTCCAAACCACTCTTCATAATGGGTTAGGTTTTCTCATCACTGATTAGGGTATCGGAAAAGTGTTTTCCGGATCCAGACTCTGTAATACGATCCGGGTCAGTCCCAAAAGTAAATCGATTGTTCCCTGGGATATGAGCTATCTACCCACCCAATATCGTCCAAATCTCTCTTTTAGTTTTTGAGTAATTCCGATAACAAACAAAACAAAACAAAACTAATAGGGATGAAAACATACTCTCCTTGTTGGAGAATAATAATAATAATAATAATAATAATAATAAAAATAATAATAATAATAATAATAATAATAATAATAAGTGCATACACTAACAATAAGTGCATTCAGTACTGACATGTAATACAATGTCCCCTACCGGATGATAACCAAACATATGTAACTGACCTTGGGAGTTGATGGTATGGGGAACAACTGTGTGAAGTTATATCAAAATCTGTTAGAGCGGACACGAAATTGCAGACGTACTGATGTACTGACGAAACCGCGCAAAACTATAGTACACGACCAGTTTCACCGCTACGGGACCAATACTCTCTCTACTGTACAGTCAGCTGCCTTAGTACCATATGCAGTGGCCAAAAATGAATCGCCCCTGTGTCACCCTGTCCTCTGCTATCACGTTTCTGGCTGCCCTTTCTCCGACTAACACCATCCTCTCATATACCTCTCCATATCACCCCTCTATCTTACCTAGTCTTCCCTTGCTCTTCTCATGTACCCCTCACCTCATTCCTCCAACTCATCCTTAGTCTCGCCCCCTCCACCTCACTCAAATACACTCCCACTCAGTCTCTCTCCATTTTCTCCACATGACCAAACCATCTCAAGGTACTTCTTTACAGGACCAAAGCTACTTTTTATTGGCATCCCATAAGTAAAAAATAATAATAAAAAGGTCATTAGTCTCATCACTGCATCCAATTACTTCCCAAACTTTTCCTTCTTGTCACCTATTTCATTACAATGTGGGACACAATTACACAGTAACTCGTCACTGCCGTCCCTCCCCTATCTCGTCCCTTGTATAATTTCCCACACACACCCACATACCTTCATATCTCCCTCTCCTATCCCATCCCTCGTACAATATTATTTCCCACACACACCCACATCCCTTCACATCTCCATGCCCTATCCCATCCCTCGTACAATTTCCCACACACACCCACATCCCTTCAGTATGCACGGGAATCTTTTAACCTATCTGCCATCCATCCCCAATCCACTACAAGGCAAGCATCATAAACTCTACCTATTCATGACAAGCTACTCAAGCCACTCAATCTCTAGTCCCGGTCCTAAACTGCTCCACAGAGGCAACACAATTCTTATGCTGTACTCCAGACACCTTGTTCATGCAGCCACACTCTCCCAGCCTTCACCCCAGACTTACACAAGGTTCCTGTGATATTTCAAAATAAATATCAATACACAGTAATGAATGACCATTTTACCAATACAATTACCTTAGCCAATTTCAGGCCACTGTTGGCACAAGGTGTAAATTTAAAAAACAAACAGGCCGGTGTGGCGTATAAAGCACTGTGCATGGCAACGACCTACTCTAACCAGTCTTAGCCAATGTCCTCACATTTACCTTGTCCTCTGTGGCTCTGTGTCTTGCCCACCGGCACTGTGCCTCGCCCGCCACACTAGTCACCGGCTCTGGGCCTCATCTGCCACACCAGTCACCGGCACTGGGCCTCATCTGCCACACTAGTCACCGGCGCTGGGCCTCATCTGCCACACTAGTCACTGGCTCTGGGCCTCATCTGCCACACCAGTCACCGGCGCTGGGCCTCATCTGCCACACTAGTCACCAGCTCTGGGCCTCATCTACCACACTAGTCACCAGCTCTGGGCCTCATCTGCCACACCAGTCACCGGCTCTGGGCCTCGCCCGCCACCACCAGTCACCGGCTCTGAGCCACACGTCCATCCTGTCTGAGAGAGGCTTGCCAAAAAAGCGTTATTCATATTCGTGGAGGTGTTTCAATGACCTAACACCCTAACACCCTAGCCAAACAGTGATAATTTAACACTCACCACCGGCGAGCTTGAGTTAGCGATGCGATGAGAAGGGGAGCTCCCGCGCAGGAATTTAATTTCTTACCTGAAAACAAAAAGAAAAACAATTTAGAAACTACATGGCTATACGAAAAAAACAATTCAAGTCAATCTATTACAAATTTGAAAAACAAAAAAAGTGGGCAATGAGAAGCTTGGGATCGGGGAGTGGCTGGTTAGAGTGGTTGTGGCTACGTCTGTGAGTGCTCAGTCTGTGGGTGCTCACACTCAGGCGAGAGTTAATGGGAATCTGAGTGATGAGCTTTCCATAACTGTTGTCTATATTGTAGTTAACAGATTTCTGGATGGAGGATGATTTTTTTTTTTTTAAATGTTGGCAACTGATTAACTTATTATGGCTCTGGGTTTACCTTGCACTTCATACAATTTATGAGAGCCTTCTCAACTCCAAAAGGCAATAGCTTTGTGACCTTCCTCCAACCACTCCTCACTCTAGCCAAAGAATTAGTCCCAGCCCCACCTTCAGCACATAACATGTCACCCAAATAACAAAACTCACACACTGAAGAGACTCACCAGCAAGACGTTAACGTTTCGTATCGTTTACAAAGACTCCAACACACTTCCATGCGTTAGTCTTGGTCACCAAATGGCGGCTCTCCATGCTGCTCAATCTCTGGCAGCCTCCCTATTCAGTCTCCTATCACATGCTATGACCTCGTCCCTAGTCTTCTTCGGTCTGCCTCTCGCAACCTCTCTTACGACGTTCACACTTCTCACCTTTCACATCCTACTGTCATCCTCTATCCTCTCCACATGCCCAAACCATGTCAATCTGCCCCTCCTCATCACAACACCAATATACTCCAGTCCCATTTTTCCTCTCAACTCTCCAATCGAAGTCCCAGCCCCCCAGGCCTCGCATTCATGGACAAACTACATATCCAAGAGTTCAACAGAAAATATCATTTCATACAGTAATTTTGTATGTAAAAAAAAAAAAAAAAAACTTGCATTCTACATATGTACAACCAGACACCTTGATTCCTTCCACATTTCTGCCCTCCATCATCAGGCTGCCCGATCTCCAACTCACACCACCCCAATTCAACAACTCTACACCATCCCTCCACCTCATACCAGGTACTATTAATCTCACACCACCCCCACTCATAAATCCCAGTTCTACACCATCCCTCCATCTCATCCCAGGTCTCAATATTAAACCCACAACCTCACTCTCCTAGTACCATAACATCTAGAACAACTCCCTCTCATGTATAACGAAAAGATAAGGACAAGGTTCAGGTGGCACAGAGTAAGTCACCTGATACATATCGTGCAGAATTAAGTGTTGTGATATTCTACCTACCTGTTTATCTATCTGTCTATCTACTCCCTCACATACACATTATAAGTACAGAATTACATCAACACCTACCTTATTCGAAGCGATGAGGCGTGTATGGTAGGGCGGTGATCCCATGTCTGGCAGCAATACCAGTTGTGGGACGGATTTCTTTCACTATAATATCACAAACGCGCGCACACACACACACACACACACACACACACACACCTGGAAAAAAGTATAAATAAAAAAAGGATTAGTTAAGAAAAGGCTGCTGTATCATCAAAAAATACATCATCATCATCAACCTTACAAACTATAAATCTCAATGTTATCCCTGTCATCATAAAAACCTATCAAACAATTTAATCTATATCTGTCATTAATTTACCTTATTACAACGCGGCGTACTGCCTTTGGTTAAGCGATGGTCCTGTGTTTAGTACAGTACTGTACTGTAGTACAGAAACATCATGCACACCACTTAAAGGACAGCAATTTCCGTTATATCACATACACCTGCAAAAATATATAGCAGTTAAAAACAGGCTACGGAATATTTAAAAAAAAGTACCTTATACCATCATTACCCTCATCATCGTCATCACCATCATCATCGTCAACCTCCCTATCTGATATCCAGGAACACCAAAGCATCAATACAGCTCAAATGCTAACTTCAATATAGATTTTCACATCAATGTGCATTATATTCCATCTACACCCATAAAAGAGGGGCCACAAATGAATCACCTCCATGTTACCCTGTCCTCTGCTATCAGGCCGCCATCTCTCCAACTAACGCTCTTCTCTCATATACTTCACCCTATCCCTCCACCTCATCCTGTCTCCCTTGGTAATCCTAAACAAACAAGTGCATTTAGTACCGCCATGCAGTACAAACTCCCCTACCGGATGATAACCATACATATGTGACTGACCTGGGGAGTTTTTGGCATGAATACTATTTTTTATCTTAATTTTTGTGTACATTTTTATTTTTTTAATGAAGACTGATTAATACCGGTATATGAAGTTTGTAATTTTCAGTAAAGTTTGTATAAGTTAAGAATCTGCACCAGTTCCACAACTATATGTGGCTATACGGTATTGTGAATAGGCAAAAAATGGACATAAATAATTTTGTTTGAAAGTTTGCTATTTTTCCCAAATTTTGAGATGTCTTTTTTTTTCCATAATTGGGTTATGAAGCACAGTAGTGGGTATCAACAGCTATCGGTAAATCTGAAACTAATATCTCCACATCTTTAACAGAAACAAGTGCCGGATAAAATGCAAGATTTTACATTACCGGTATCCAGTTTTGATAATTTAATATCTGTAATTTAGTGGCAGGTGGGGGGTGCTCACCATCCACTCACTCGACGTAGTGCTGCTCTCGGATGTTTGTCTTTTCCTTTCTTCCTTCCTTCCTCTTCTGTCCTTCATTCTTTCCTCTTTCTTCTGTTTACGGGTACCTCTACACTAAGTGACAAGCCCAATGGGTTCCCGTACACCAGGATACCATTTACTACACTGAATGGTAACCATATACCCAAATTATGGCGTCTCGTGGTTTAGTGGGTAATTAGAACGCTCCAATCGGATTGAGTTGGTGCAGGTTTATATCCAAAGAGTGATTGGCGTTTATTGCTCACGCAATGCCACTCAGGGATGAGTGATGCTGGTCACTCTCATCTTAAATGTCAGGACCAACTTGCCTAGGCCCGGGCTCCTACGCTCCTCGTGAGGCTACACTGGATTATATGATGATGATGATAATAATGATGATGATAATGATGATGATGAATAAAATACAATATAGTTATAAGAATATTAGTTATCCCTTTGCTAAAATGTTAACAAAGCCTTCCTTTGTCTAACATTTCTTGCGGAGTTCCATACAATAAATATTTTGTAACAATAAATATAATGTTATAATAACCTGAAATTCCCTGAATCGAATTCAGAGTTTAAAAATTAAACACATATTAAAAAAAACTGGGTTTATAAAAAAAATGGTTTAAACCAATCTATCCTGGAAATGAGCCTCACACCCATCCACTTACCGTTCAAGCCCCTGGAATCCTGGCTCCAACTCACGGGTAAAGATGTCCACAGGCAGCTTCATCTTTACCTAAAAAAGTCATCTAAAAACAGGTAAATCTCTAAGTCACATCAAGCAATTATGTCACCAAACCTCTCTACCTCTCACTAAGCACCTGTCACCAAGCATACTGTAAAGTATAATGCCACCAAACATATATTTTAAAGTCACCAAGCATATACCATAAAGCTGTACGCATATATTTTCATGTCACCAAGCATATATTATAATGCCACAAACATTTAGTAAATGTCACCAAACATAAACTAAATGTCACCAAGCATGTATTTTAATGTTACCAAGCATATATTAAATGTCACCATATATGCATTTCTGTCACCAGCATATATTTTAATGTCACGAAGCATCCATTTCTGTCACCAAGCAAGTATTTCTGTCACCAAGCATTATTTCTATCACCAAGCATGTATTTTAATGCCACCAAGGATATATTAAAAGTCACCATGCATGAGTTTCTGTCAGCAAGGATATATTAAATGTCACCAAGCATGTATTTCTGTCACCAGGCGTATATTTCCATGTCACCAAGCATGTATTGATGTCACCAGGCATATATTCTAATGCCACCATGTATGTATTAAATGTCACCAAGCATGTATTAAATGTCACCAAGCATGTAATAATTTGTCACCAAGCATGTATTAAATGTCACCAAGCATGTATTGATTTGTCACCAAGCATGTAATAATTTGTCACCAAGCATGTATTAAATGTCACCAAGCATGTATTAAATGTCACCAAGCATGTATTAAATGTCACCAAGCATGTATTGATTTGTCACCAAGCATGTATTAATATATCACCGAGCAAGCATTTCGGTCACCAAGCATGTATTAATGTCACCAAGCATGTATAAATACATCACTAGGCATATATTTTAATGCCACCAAACATGTATTTCTGTCACCAAGCATATACAGGTATTTGTATCAGCATGCATAAATGTCACCAAGCATATCGGTATATTAAATGTCACCAAGATTATATTTTAATACCACCCAGCATATATAAAATGTCACCAAGCATGATTTATACATTTCTGTCACCAAGCATAGATTTCCATGCCATCAAGCACGTGTTTCTATGTCACCAAGCACATGTTTTAATGCCAACAACCATATTTTAATGCCGCCAAGTACTTGTGTGTAATAAGACAAACCGTCAACAAATTGCAGCCTTTACTTACAGTGTGATCATACCTGCACTAAGCCCTTATCCGTGGTCCTGGAGAGGGTCGCCTTCATGTGGTGGCGTTGATGTAAATGGGTGCTTCTACTGCCCAGTGACACAACCATCCCTCGACTCTCTCTTCCAAACAAGGGTCGTGGGCTGCAGGACAATTT
Organism: Coenobita brevimanus; assembly: GCF_032717465.1. Classification (NCBI taxonomy): domain Eukaryota; kingdom Metazoa; phylum Arthropoda; class Malacostraca; order Decapoda; family Coenobitidae; genus Coenobita; species Coenobita brevimanus. The sequence continues at coordinate 34,398,694 of NC_137039.1, forward strand.
CAGGCTGCAGGTGACAGCCGGAACGTCCCCCCTTTGTGACAGCTCCTCGTTCACCTTACCTGCTGTTGTGGGTTATCACGGAACATCCTATGGTGATATTCAGTAAGCTAAATGATATGGCACCACAGCGCGTCTGGGCTTTTCTGAATTTTTACGGCCGGCTGCCCGTTCCTGACACCAACCCTCCCCAATTTATCCGGGCTTGGGACCGGCACTGAGTTGAACAAGATTCCTTATCCGCGGATCAAGCGCAACTCAATGGCTGGGTTAAAATCAGCGTGAAAAAAAATATATATATATAACTATAAACAACGACATATATATACACACACACACGGAACCGCGCAAACCCCAATCGGCTTCACCGGTAGGGGACTTAATCATCATCACGATCCACCAGTAACAAGGACAAAAGACATTCTCTGACTGAAGGGGTTAACGTCGTTCAGAAACAAATGGTCAAGGCACAGTGACGCACTCTGGCCTCTTCAGTAAGTTGGCGTCTTATGCTTTTATATTATTGCCACTTGACGATTTTATTCAGCTCAGGAGGGGTTGCATGTCGCCTTCAATCCCCCCTTCACTACCACAGGTCCTCCGAATGCTGAATAAAATCGTCCGGGAGCGGCTAAAATAAAATACGTCATCGGATTCAAGGGGTTAGCTCTCTCATAGTCGATTTTTTTTTCCCCAGTTAGCACAAGACGATTACTTTCACCTGAGACAGCGTGAAGGGGGCCCGAGAGTGTTAATTTCGGTACCAGAACCCTCTTAAGCTCGGGATAACTCTAGTATTACTGTCTTGCTAACTCTAGACGATTTCATGCAGCTGGGAGTGAGTCATAGGAGCCTCAGAGCAAAAAAAAAAAAAAGTCTTGAATGGCAAAATAAGATGGATGTCTGGCTCATGTCACTGCGGATTTCATGACAAGTTTCTCCTGTTCTGTATTTTCCTACTTTTCTGGATCTGTAAAAACTGGAAAAGGGAAATTGGAAAGATTACCTGAGTTTATTAATTTCTGTCATCTCATTCATGTTTTGTGTTTTCCTTTTTTCTGGATCTGTAAAAATGGGAAAGGGGAATAGGAGAAATTTTCTGAGTTTATACATGTGTCATCTTATTCATACATGTCTATTTTATTTTATTATTATTATTTTTTTTTCATTTACATCTTCTACGACGAGGGAAGGCTACTGGGAAATTGGGAAAGAATTAACAGGGAATGAAATGAATCGGTAACACAGATTTAAGCGATGGAACAGAGTGAGGTTGTGTTGTCTCTTTCATAATACGCCTCGTGTGAATTTAGTTTTTCAGTGTGTGTGTGTGTGTGTGTGTGTGTGTGTGTGTGTGTGTGTGTGTGTGTGTGTGTGTGTGTGTGTGTGTGTGTTTTGTGCCTTTGTTTATGTTACGTCCATGTTTGGTTGTGCAAAGTCTTTGTTGTGTGATTTTTGAGTGACGTCAATGTATTTTATTTGTTGATTTTTTTTTATATATGCTGTCCGCTATCTGCTTTATCGGGGTGCCTGCCGGAAGTAAGATAAAACAGCCTCTCTCTCTCTCTCTTATCTACCACTCCTTCATCCTTGCCTCTCACCTCTCCCCCCTCCCTCGTAGCCCTCCTCCACTACTTTTTTCCACTCATCTTCCTCCTCCCTCTCTTTTCCCCTCGTCTTCTCCCTCCCCCCTCTCATTTCCTCTCCCTCCCCCGTCTCTTTTCCTCTCCCTCCCCCCTTCTCTTTTCCTCTCATCTTCCTCTCCTCCCCCTCTCTTTTCCTCTTATCTTCCTCTCCCTCCCCTCTCTCTCTTCCTCTTATCTTCCTCTCCCTCCCTCCTCTCTTTTCCTCTCATCTGCCCCTCACGCCACGATAAATCTGCTTTCTTGTAGGGGCAGCCTTCATGGTTTCCCCCCCACCCCCCTTCGCCTCCGTGTCGCAACTCTCTCTCTCTCTCTCTGTTTTTTTCCCCCATAGTTTTATTGCTGCCACTCCTACTTCAGAACCCATTCCGCCCTACTCACTTTATCTCTCAACTTGGCCACTCCCTGCCCACCCACCCCCGCCTCTCTCTCTCTCTCTCTCTCTCTCTCACACACACACACACACACATTTCCAACGCCTGGTGGTCAGCGCTTATCGGGGTGATGGCATACGAGTAAAAAGACCATATGCTTTAAGAACAATTCTGAATCTCCAAGAGGCATCTGGAGGTTTACTGTTCTAAGGAAAAAAAAAATAACAAGAATATCAATAACCTACATACACCTACACTCTACCACGTACATATCTTTTCCCATCTACTGTATCTTGACCAAACCTCTTCTCTTCCCACTATCCACCCTATAAGCAAATAGTAATAATAATAATAATAATAATAATAATAACAGTAAACAAAATCACGTACTGTTACCATGGTCTCAGGTCAGTTATCTTCCCTAAATATTACTGACCTCCGGGGCAAAGTTTGAGACCTTAGCAATTTGTGAAAGGTCATGTAGGACTGGCTTTTATCTGTGTGTGTGTGTGTGTGTGTGTGTGTGTGTGTGTGTGTGTGTGAGTATCTCTAGTACACCTGCACTCGCAAAGACAGAGCGGATGTTATATTTGCTCGATGTGTGTCATGTCTTTGGCTGTGGCGACTTGAACCTAAAACCGTCCTTCGTTGGTCGGAATAAGACGTCCTTCATTCTCGGCCAAGACGTTGATCGTGTTAGTATGACAATTTAGATCCTACAGTTTTTTTTTTTTTTTTTTTTTTGGGGGGGGGGGGGGGGGGGGGAAATTGTGTACCTGGCTGAAATAATCTGCAGTCAAAAGGTTAACGATGATGACGTCTTCGGTATCTTGTACCTGCTGCCACCAGACGATTTTACCCAGTTTAAAAGGTAATTGTCGAGTTGGAGAGGTTATATACTGCCTCCGCTGACTCCTTTATTTTTTTCCTATCACCAAATCACTCAATCATATAAGCCCCATCAGGAACGTTTGGGTCCGGGGCTAGGCTATTTGTTCCGGGCATTTAAGGTGAGGGTGACCAGTCGCCTCCTCTGAGTGGCATCATGAGAGCAATACACCCTACCCACCCCTCGACTAGTAACCCTTATGAGCCTCATCCGGTTGGGCAGCCTTACTCACTGGCCCACAAGACATCCATTTGGTTACCCGGTTACCACACAACGTAGTAAATGGTTTCCTGGGTTAAAGATAGTATTAGCCTTGTCACCTAGTGTAATGTCACCCTGAATACACACACGGGATCCTGGCGTCACCTTACAGATTGCACCACGACAGGTGAGTGGATGGTGGGCTTTTCCCAAGGTGAATAAAATCGTCTAGGCAGAATAAAAATACACAGGGAACGTAATGAAGGGCTGGCCATTCCCTTGTCCGCAACTTACAAATTCTTTACCATCGACATTATCAGCACAAACACAAACAACCTAGACAACAAACACAAGAGTACTGACGTGCCGTATGTAGGGATATGCTAAAAAAAAATAAATAAATAAATAAAATATAATGTTCGCGATGTAGGGAGCCTTCCAAGACCCACAATACCATCTCAAAATTTAGTTCACAATCATTTTCGAAAGCTATCACAATCAGCCTCAGAAAGACGCACCGAGGCAGCTTATTATCGCCAGTCAACATATTTTTCTTTCTTTTTTTTTTTTTTAAGTTCATGTAAGAGACAGCCTGATTCTCCTTGGCAATTAGTTATTGAATATTTACTCCTCACTATTCTCTTGTGCTTTAATTACTGTTGATAATTTTAATACAGACATGACAAGCACCGGTAGCATGAAAGAGGATATGAAATTGTAAATGTAAAATAAATCGCTGAGGAAGAATGGTTACGGAAGCTGAAAACACGAGAATACGATCGCCAAAAACTCCAAAATGGAAAATATATTTCCAATAACGAATTACAATGATCACCCCCCACAGCATGTCCTACAGCATCCACTCTCCCCACAGCACAGCACCCACTCTCCCACAGCATCCACTCCCACAGCACCCATTCTCCTACAGCATCCACTCTCCCACAGCATCCACTCCCCCCAACAGCATCCACTCCCCCCACAGCACCCACTCTCCCACAGCACCCACTCCCCCACAGCACCCACTCCCCCACAGCACCCACTCCCCAACAGCATCCACTCTCCTACAGCACCCACTCTCCCACAGCATCCATTCTTCCACAGCATCCATTCTTCCACAGCATCCATTCTTCCACAGCATCCACTCCCCCACAGCACCCGCTCCCCAACAGCACCCACTCTCCCACAACCCCCACAGCAACAGGGCCCACAGCAAGCCCTGGGGTGGTGGTGGTAGAGAGGCCAAGGTCTGTGCAGCCTTCTATACCTCCCTACCTACCTCAATCCCTCTCTCGCTTCCTTGTTCTCCCTCCCTCCCTCCTTTCCTACCTCATTTTCTCCCTTCCTACCTTTCTCTCCTTCCCTACATCCTTCTTTCTCTCCTTTCCTGCCTCCTCTCCCTCCTCCTCCTTCTCTTCTTCCTCCTCTTTTCTTCCGTCTCTACCTCTTTTCTTTCCTCATTCCCTTCTTTTCCTTCTCCTCCTCTTCTTCCCTTCTTTCTTCCCCCATCCTCTCCTTTCCTCCTCCTCAACTTACCGTCATCCTTGTATCCTTCCTTTCTTACCTCCTCTTCTTCCTGTCTCTCTCCCTTCCTACCTATCCCGTGCTCTTATTACCTATTCTCCCTGTCTATTCTTGTCTTAGGCTCATAAAACAGTATAACAGTTACCTTAAGTACATTCATTTCCATTAACAAAAAAAAAAAACGAATGCAACAGTTGGCTCTCCTTTGTACTTCCTCCCCTCCTTCTCTCCTTTCCTCCCTGCTTATTTTACCTCCCTACTTCCCTCCTATTCTCCCTCCGTCCCTCCCTCCCCGCTCCCAGCCTGGCCCCACATTCCTACACTTCCGTTCTCAGTCGCTGCCGGAGCCGCCTTGTCGCATCCTAGAGTTTCTGACGCCTAACCTCCCTCCTTCCCTCCCTCCCTCTCCCACAACTCCCTCTTCCGGCTCCCTCCCTCCTCCCTTCTTTCTCTCCACCTACATCTCTTCACTCCCTCCCTGCTCCCTCTTCCGGCCCCATCCTCCTCCTCCTCCCCTTTCATGTTTTTCTTTCGTCCCCTCCTATCCTATAAGATTTCCACGCCGGATTCTTATGTTCCTATCTCTCCTTTATCTCCCCTCCCTTCTTTCTCTCCATCTACATTATTTTCTCCCTCTTTAATCCCTTTTCTGGCCCCTCGTCCAACCTTCAGCCTAATATTCCCCCCCCTCTCTCAAAAAAGAAACAAAAAATAATAATAATAATAATAACCCTGTGTTGATTGACTAGACACAATATTTTCGGCCTGACATTGAACTATTACATTTTCGCAATAAATAAGGTTTCCCTCTGTGGGTATACTTCTTTCATCTGAACAGTTTACCGTATTATTTGACTCCCTATTACCCCCTATTCCACTCCATTTTGTCCATATTTCCCCTTCTCTCTTCACTTATGGATACTTTTTTTTTCCTCAGCCTCTCACTGCTCCCTCTCTTTCTTTCTTTCCCTCCTCTCCCTTTTACCGTCTCTCATTGCTACCTCTTCCTCTCTTCTCTCCCGCATCTTCCATATTTTCTCTCTTTCACTCTCGCAGTTCCCTTACATTCTCCTCCTCCTCCCCACCTTCCTCCCCACTTGCGTAATTCAGTCAGCTCCACTAAATCGCCTGGCGTGAGCTGGCACACAATACAGTATCAATATTACCATCTAGGAACCTATGAACCACCCTCAGCTAAATAAAATAGTATGTGATTAGCTGAAATATAACCCTAGAGAAAACGTCATCATTATCATCATCACCATCATCATCTTCATTTTCTTCTTGTTTTCCTTTCTTCCCCATCTTCTCTAAATTTAATCTCTGCGTGTTTGCATCTCATTTACGCCTTCTCTCCTTTCACCCCTCTTCCGGATCTCGTTTTCTTTGCCTCTTCTTCTTTGCATCTTTCTTCGTCTGCTTTCGTCCTCTCTTTCTCTCTCTCTCTCTCTCTCTCTCTCTCTCTCTCTCTCTGCGTTCCACATGACCAAATGAATAACACCTGATTGTTATATCCAAATGAATGTGTTCTCTTACCTGCTGTTTCTACCTTATTTTACTTTCGCTACCGTCACACGATTTTGTTCAAGACCCCCCCTCCCCCTGGTCTGAATAGGCAATAAATTAACTCAGTCTATCCCTTAGCGACCTGTTGTTTGTTCATTAATTTCTTATCGCGACCAGGAAGCGATATTTAAGTTTCAAGGGGAAAAAAATTAATGGGATATGAAATGAAACGTGGGGAATGGGCGAGGGAGAATCGTCAAATATTCGAGCGGCTGGGGTAAGATTCCTGAGAGTGGCAACAACGGTAAGAATTATAGATGGCATACGTAATGGAATGTGTTAAAGTACTGGTATGAAAGAAAGAGCAGTAGGTATGCAGTGTGGTGTTGTGGAGTGGATGAAGAGAAGCAGAGGTGGTATGGACATGTGGACTGAAGGCAGGAAGACAGTGCAACAAGCAGAGTGAAAGTGAGGTAAGTGCAGATGGTGCAAGAGGAAGGCCTGCACCACACGGGAGAAAAGAGCTGAACAAGAGATTAGTGAAAGTTAGGATTGGAAAAAAAAATGGCTGTGAGGACGAAAGCGATGTGTAGCTGAGCCTGGAAAACCAAAAACAATATCAGATCTAACTGCAATAGCTAGCAGTCCTCATTACAATACCAAGCCACGATACTGGTCTAGGATGCAGGATCGTAACTAACAGCCGCTTGCTGATATCGTAACAGTACCTAAATACGAGGAAAGGGAGAAGCCAATTACAATATCGGCCGTAACTTAGGATCACCTGCCTCTATCATTACAATACCTGGCCTCGAGGCTGGTCAAGGATGGGATGCAGGAACAAACCCATTAGGTCTCATGTCAATCGGTCGGGGATCAAGGTTACAAAAGAAAAGGAGGGAGAGAGAGAGAAAATGGTTGGAGTCAGCAACACAATGGTAGACGATTCTCTCTCTCTCTCTCGTCTGCGTATATATTGGTCCTTTGTGTCCACCATATTCGGCTTCATATTTATTTCTGGTGTTCATCCATTCCCTCTCTCTCTCTCTTCCGGCCCCTCCCCTCCCTTTGTTGCATCTTTGTTTAACCAGTCACTTATGTCTCCCCTTCCTCTTTTTTTTCCTCATCCTTTTCTCGTTTCTCACATCCTCGTCTTTAGTTTGCTTTTTTCTCTTTCATTCCTCCTCCTCCTCTTCGCTTTTCAATTTTCTTCTTTTCTCTTTCTTCCACTCCTGTTTTTTCCCCTCTGCTTCTTACTCTTGGTTCTGAGTCCTCCTCTTCCTCCTCCTCCTCCTCCTTTTCCACTTCCGGCTACCCATCTCTTTGTTGTATCTGAAGCTTGCACATCTCATTTTCCTCTCTCTCTCTCTCTCTCTCTCTCTCTCTCATATACCTTAACTTCCTCATATCCTAAGCTTTACTCTCAGCTGCATAAAATCATCTGTCGTTACCTATAATGAAATACAAGAGCTGTCCCAACCATGAGAGGGTTAATTTATTTTTCATATCCAATATCCCTCTCCTTTATTATTTTCTCACTTATCTCTTTACCTCTCATTCTATCGCTATTCACTCTGCATCCCCTCTTTTTTCTTTACTTTTCCTTACTCTAACTTTCTCTCATTGCTCTATTATTATTATTATTATTATTATTGTTATTATTATTATTATTATTATTTTCCTTCTTCTCTTTTTCCAACTTCCTTTCATACTCTCTTTTATCAGATATTTTGATTTTCGGCTCGTCCATATACACTTCCTTCTTCGTCCTTGCTTTTTGTGCCTTCGTCTCTTCCCCTCTCCCTTCCTGACCCACTTTTTTGCTCCTCCCCCTCCCTCTTCTTTGTTCTGGTTCCCCTCCCCCTTTTCCCCCTCCCCCCCTCCCTCTATTCCCTCCCCTCTCCTCCCTCCTTCACTCCTACATCTCGTACTCTTCTTTCTCTTCCTCCCCTCCCCTTTTTTTTCTACTCTCTCCCCTCCACTCTATCTTTCTCTCCCTATCTCCCTCCCCTCCCATCTTCTTTCCACCCTTCCTCTCCTTTTCCTTTTCCTCCCCTCTCCCTTCTTCCCTTCCCTCCCCCTATCTTCCATTTCTCATTTTTCCTTCTCTTTGTCCCCCTTTTCCTCCCCACCTCCGCTTCCTCCTCTCTCCCCTCCCTACCCTCTCCTGTACCCTCTTCCCTCTTTTTTCCTTAATATTCCTCCTCCTCTTCTGTTACTTTTTCTCTTCCTATTCCCATCCCTCAATCCACTTATCTATTCACCCCTCGTCTTTCCTCTCCTCTCCTCTCCATTACTCCCTTCCCCTTTCCTTCCCCCTTCCGTCCACTCCTCTCAATGCTCCCTTCCTCTTCTCCCTCCCTACTTTCAACCTCCTCCCTTACCACCTCCTCCCCTTTCCTTTCCCCTCTCCCCTACCCATTTCCCCCCACTCTCCTTCCCCTCCCCCTTGCCCTGTACGTTAAATTCTTCATACTCCCACAACATCTACTTTCCCACAGCATGAGGCTCCACAGCACCCCCTCCCCCACAGCAACAGGTCCCACAGCATCCACTCTCCCATAGCAACAGGTCCCACAGCATCCACTCTCCCACAGAAACAGGTCCCACAGCATCCACTCTCCCACAGAAACAGGTCCCACAGCATCCACTCTCCCACAGCAACAAGCCCCACAGCATCCACTCTCCCACAGCAACAGGTCCCATTATCCATTCTCCCACAGCAACCCCTCTCCCACAGCAACAGGTCCCATTATCCATTCTCCCACAGCAACCCCTCTCCCACAGCATCCACTCTCCCACAGCAACAGGTCCCATTATCCATTCTCCCACAGCA
>NC_137039.1:34410160-34447660 GCF_032717465.1 Coenobita brevimanus
TTTTGGGCAATACTCACTTTTGGCAAATTTTTCCCCATTATTTTCTTTCGATAATATTTTTCCCGTAACAGTATTCCTTTCGTAACATTTCTTTATCAATATTTCTCTCGTAACATCAACATAGACCAACTTTTTTTTTCGTGACAATACCTCTTCCGTGGCAATATTTCTCTCGTAACATTAACATAACTCTTCTCGTGACAATATTTCTTTGGTAACATTTTCGTAGCAATAGTTCTCTCGTACCACCAATATAAACACCTGTATTTCTCACCGATATTTCTTGTAACAGCAATATATAAAACTTTTTCGTGGTATATATATTTTTTTTTTGTAACGATAATACCAGTGGCAATATTATTCTCTCAGAATTATATCAATTTTTTCTCCATACGATAATATCAATAACAATAGGGTAACTGGAACAATAATATTTCGTTTACAATTGTTCCTAACGGGATTTTCCTCTCTCTCTCTCTCTCTCTCACACACACACACACACACACACACACACCACTGCAATCCACCTATCTTATCAATATCCTGACGCAGCCTTCTGTAAGCGGCAGTCTAAAAAAAAATAATAATAATAATAAAAATTAAAAAAAATAATCTGATACTTCTGCAGTTACTCCGAAGCGACCGATACCAAAGGCTATAATGAAAGTAAGAAAAATCAGGTGTTGTAATACTGCATCCTGTGTTACGTTACCGCGTTACTTTACCTCTGTGCTGCCATTTTTTTCCCCTTCCATGCTGCTTCCAGACGATTTTATTCAGCTTGAGAGACTTTTCAATACAGGGAGGTTTGACGTAGCCTCCCTTAATCCCTTCAGTACAAGAGATCATTCCTATAAGGTACAAAACCGTCTGGAAGTAGCAAGAAACCGTAGTGAAGGGACTGACACGCCAGACAGGAAAATGCTTACAGGAAAATTATGACCACACATCCTTTCCTATAATTTACATTGGTTTCTATGCTTCGTTACAGTGATCCTTCTGACATTTCTTTGGGAGCCGAAGGGACGGGTCATACACAGAGTACAAAAAGTCAAAATTCACACAGCCATGGACGTAATTCTTAAGGACCATTCTGTTAAGCTACCTGTCTACTTAACATCCTACCTGTCTACTAACCCACCTCCCTTCCTACCTACCCATTCATCTCCGTACCCACTTACGCATCCCTCTACTAACATCTTACTTTTTTTCTTTCATCCTGTTTACCAACCCTTTTATCTTCCTACCTGTTTAATTACAAACTTATCCACACTATCTACCTACTAACATACCGGTAGATCTTACCTACTGACTTACCTACCTACAGTACATACTATCCGACCTATCTGCTTGCCTACTAACCTCCCTATCTACCTCCCTCGCTCGCTCCTTCCCACCCTTCCTTTCCCCCTACCTACCTACTTGCCTACCTACCTACCACAGGTGTCACCAATGAGTTAGCGAAGCCGTAAAAAGGATGTGGAGATTACACACACACACACACACACACACACACACACACACACACAGCGGCCACCTAAGGAGTAAAGATAACGTCCCCTATTCCTTCCCCCCCACGCTCTCTCTCTCTCTCTCTCTCATTTTTAAACTTCCAACCTTAGGGAGCGCTTCTAAAGGCCAAACCACCCATATTATGAACAATATCTATCTTCTATCAATCTACATTATGGAAGGAAGGCCAATCCCAGGGTTCATCCTTGGTGACTGCGACGGCTGTATTTCATCCCTCCAGTTTGCTCTGCCTCTTCTAATTTGAATATAAGTGTCTGGAGTTACCATGAATATAACTTAAAATGTGTCCCCGAAAAGAGAAGGTGAAGGACAACTGGGTAACCTACAGTGGGAGACGCGACTGCCTGGTAATTATATGGTCACACTCCGTTGTCATGACGAGGTAATTGTGCTGGGAAACACTAATTACTGCCACCATGCCAACCAGTAATTAGTCAGAGTAGTGAGGCAGCTCCATAGCAGTGATTGTCTTGCAGTTAACCCGTCATGGACTGAACATGATAATGATGATCAACAGCTACTGACCATCCCGTCAATGACAACTACTTCACGATCACAATTATCTACTGACATAATATTATTCAACGCGCCCTCTACTGACTGTGACGTATCTCGCAGCACGAAGTCACCAGCGCAACTTTTTTCCTGTCACTGTGAGGAATATCCGTCCAATGATGGACACTATATATTTACTACAGCTCATCGGAGAGAAGCTAATGACAGAGGATTACATCTGGCCTTCCTTCGGTTAAAGATGGTGTTTAGTCATAAACCACACCGCACGAGATCGAACCCGGCACTGACCGACTACCACCACCAGTTGTTAGCTAGAGTAAGAATACACTTCCACACCGATTGTCCTCAGCAGTACATCACTCAGTCCTCTTCAGCTACCAGCTTAGATTTGGGTTGGGTGGAATCACAGATGACACGTGCCAGGCTTGTAGAACAGACCCACACGACATAGCACAAATAATGGACCACTGCACAGCACACGCCACACCAAACTGCAAACACAGCATCATCGGTGTATAGAACTTATGGGACAACCCCTTAGGGGCAGTTGCTTGCCTGCGGTCGACGGGTCTGCTCGACTAGACTGACCGGAGCTGAACAACAATAACAATATTCCCCATACCCACTAACTTCCCAAAACAATTCCTATATATGTCAACTGTAACTCCCTACGCCACCCATATCGTCCTACGCCATCACTTAACGTCATCATGTGCCACCCAGCGCCTCGGTTACGCAAAGAGGCGCCTCCTGTTATCGCTGTTGCCGCCAGAACTACCCTGAAATTAAGGCCATCTCGGGAACCCGCGATAACAAGGTGATGCCCGCCCTACACCTACCGTCCTGTCAGCCCTCCTCCTCCTGCCGTTCTCCCACGCCTCCCTCCCCTATTCCACACTCTCCCATGGCATCCTTTCCTACTTTCCTATTCCTTTCCTATGCCACCCTCTCCTTTTATCATCTCCCTCCTATACAATTCCTTCCTCTCTCCTGCCATACCCTCTCCACTATTCTATTCCCTCTCATACCCTCTTCCTTTCTTATTTTCCTCCCTCACTCCTGTCTCCTATTTTCCTCTTTCTCCCACACCACCCTCTCCTATTTTTATCCCTCTAACCTACGCTTTTCTCTTATTTTCCTCCTCTCTGCTTACCTCTCCTCTTTTATTATCCTTCCTCTTGCATATTTCACTCTCTCCTCTCCCTTCTTTTACACCTCCCGATCTCCTATCCTTCCCTCTCCTCTACTTCTTCCTCTTTTCTCCCTACATCTTTTCCGCGTCATTCTCTCTCTTATGCCCTCTTTCCTCTCCTCCCTCTTCCCCATTTTTCTCCCTCCCTTCTCCTGGCTTTCCATCCCTTTCTCCTATCCCTCTCCCCGTTCATGTCTCCTCCCACACTCCTCCCGTCCTCCTAACCTCCCACCCGCACTTAACACTTCTATTCACCTGACCACACCGCCTCCCAACCCACCTATCCCAATCCTATCCGCCCTGCTTACTAATCTCCACTTTGCTTTGTCTCACCCTGACCACATCACCATCTCGACTGCATTGTTCTTTTTCCTGCATCTTTTCTCCTACCAGTTCTCCTCCCACCATTATCTTCCCCTCTCGTTATTCCTCTATGTATCCAGCGTGCCTTCATTATCTCTCACTATCTACCCACTCTTTACCTTCGTTCCGTATTTATTTTCTGCTTGTTACGCCTGACTTTACTGCGTTCTTCCCATCCCTTCCGTCTCCCCTATGTCGTGTCTACATCTATTTTACTAGTATCTTCTTCCATCTATTCCCTCCTCATTCTCTTCTATCCCTCTTCTCCTTCCATCTAATTTTCCATTCCTTTATCCACCTTTCTCCGCTTTAACATTTTAGTATCTCGTTTATCAACTCCCGACGTGCAAATTTTACTACTACAAGGACGGTGAAAATAAGGTCACTGCTAATTTTCGTAGTATAATCATAAATCGGGTTTAAAATAGATAAAAACAGCATGATAAGAGCTATGGCATAATAACAAGTAGTAGCTGAACAATGTAATGTTTCGAAATGGCCGTAATTTAAAAAAATCTTAAGGTGTGAGGAGATGAACGGTCTTTGATACCATACTTTCCTTATGTAGAGCCAAGTTAAACATAATGCTTTTTCTCTCTCTCTCTCTCTCACAGTCTCGCACCTGCCCACCCACCCTGTCCTGCCCACTTACCGCCCACCCTACAGACCGCCCTATCTGCCTACTTAACCCACCCAGACCTGCCCAGCCCACCCACTAGGAAACAGATTTATTCCCTCTTTGTGTGGCCTTGACTCGCTCCTCCATGCTCCACACTCCAATCCACACCGCCACCGTCTGGTCGCTCAGTAGTGGTATGCTGTTTGAGAGGACGCGAGATCGAGCAGGTTGGGGCAGGCAGCAGTTCGGAGCGTCCTAATTTTAAAACGGCTTTAAATTTTTCGCAAGATCCACTGAAATGTCGTACGCACATCCCTACTCATACCATTACACTAAATCTGTACAAGACGGCCTCAGAAATTAATGAAAATGAAAGATGAATATTGTGGTGACACGTGAAAAAGCATGACACGTAGACAGACTGCTGAGCCTCATGATGTGGATTGTCTTGCTTATGCCTATCCAAAAATAAAATCCACATCCACCGCCGCTCTTCACTCCCTTACACTCTCCACACCACGCCTAGTACCACTCCACACTCACAAAGTCACAACACCTCCCACCACTCCTTACACTCAACACCTCACCCAGTAACACTCCACATCCACACACAACATCCACCTCCACTCCTTACACTCTCCACATCACAACCAGTAACACTCCACATCCACAAACGTCACAACACCCACCTCCACTCCTTAAACTCTCCACACCACATCCAGTAACACTCCACACCCACACACGTCACAGCAACCACCTCCACTCCTGACACTCTCCACACCACACCCAGTAACACTCCACAACCACAAACGTCACAACACCCACCTCCACCGCTACAGCACCCACAATTCTTCCATACCCCACCCAGTGACCTAGAAGACTGTATTCTGGGTTCACAGTCGGTACCACATCCACATCCAGACCAAACCCAGACCTACTCCTACACGATGCACATTTTCCACATTCATATTCTTCAGCCAACACTCCATCTCTCTGTCTATTCATGATGGATCTGGTAGTGGTGGTTGGGTGCTAAATGAGTGGAAGTGTATAGAAATGGGTGATACATCAATAGGAACACGAGGAAGAGGGACGGAGGAGAGGAATGGGAAAGGCAGAGGGAAATGGATGGTAGGAGAAGGAAAGGACAGGGAAAGGAAGGAGGAGGAGAGAAGAGGGAGAGAGATGGAAGGAAGATGAAATGATAAATGAAAACAATAAAGGGAAAGGGAGGGAGAGAGAGAGAGAGAGAGAGAGAGAGAGAGAGAGAGAGAGAGAGAGAGAGAGAGAGAGAGAGAGAGAGAGAGGAGGGCGAGGATAAAGGACAAAAGGAAAGGGAGATGGAAGTAAATGAATAGCAGGAAAGGGAAAAGGAGAGGGAGAGGAAGAGGGGGCGACCACTGCATGGATGGGGAGAGAGAGAGAGAGAGAGAGAGAGAGATGGAAGGGGTTTTGAGCAGCGAATGGCAACACTAAGATCAGATTAAACCTTTTTCCACGAGGTCTCTCACTTTGGCACCCCCTGTGACAACTCAGTTAATGAGGGGGTGTAGGGGTGTGTATGGGGGGTGTAGAGGCGTGTATGGGGGGTGTAGGGGTGTGTAGGGGTGTGTATGGTGGTGTAGGGGTGTGTGTATGGGTGTGCATGGGGTGTAGGGGTGTGTATGGGGTGTAGGGGTGTGTATGGGGGTGTAGGGGTGTGTATGGGGGTGTAGGGGTGTGTAGGGGTGTGTATGGGGGTGTAGGCGTGTGTATGGGGGTTGTGGTGGGGTGAAGGGGGGTTTGTAGGGTGTGTGTGGGATGGGTGTAGGGGTACGTGCGAAAGGTATTGGAGTGTAGCAGTGAGTTGTGAGCTATTTAAGTTTGTACAATTATTTCATGTTTTATTCTCTCTCTCTCTGTTTGTACCTACCTGCCTGCCTACCTACTTAAATACCTCCTTTCCAACCTACCTACCTACCTACCTACCTACCTACCTACCTGCCTGCCTGCCTGCCTACCTACTTAAATACTTCCATTCCAACCTACCCATCTACCTAGCCTACCTGCCTGCTTTCTTACCTGCCTGTCTGCCTACCTGTCTGCCTAACCCCGGGAGGCGGCAGCAGACAATAACACTGGCAATGCCTCGACAGTCACATGGATAACCAGGTGGGGGGACAGGGGGAGAGGGGGGGCGAGCAGGGAGGAGGGAGGCAGAAAGAAGGATAGGAGGGAAGGAGTATGAGAAGGAAAGGAGGGAGACACTGAAGGAGGGCAGGGGAAGGAGGAGTGATGGATGGAGATGTAGAGCAAGAAGGGAGAGAGAGAGAGAGAGAGAGAGAGAGAGAGAGAGAGAGAGAGAGAGAGAGAGAGAGAGAGAGAGAGAGAGAGAGAGAGAGAAAGATGGATGGATGGAGAAGGTGAGCAAGAAGTGAGTAGTGGAGGGAGATTAGCAGAAAGGGGGAAAAAAAGGGAGGAAATGACACAGAATAGAAATGGAAAGAAGAACAGGAAGGAAAGGCAGAGAGGAGAGGAGTGAGGGAAGACAGAAAAAGAGTGAGGAAGGGTAGGAAAGAAATGAGGGAAAGTAGGGATGGGGTGAGGGAAGGTAGGGAAGGAGTGAGAGAATGTAAGAAAGGGGTGATGGATGATTTATTTTCTGAGACAAAGCTAAGGATAAGAAAGCAGTAAGAGATGGAAAAGAAAATGAAGTGCAGAGAAAGAAGAGAAACTCGACTGGTTAGGTACTGGTAATTAGTAATATTAGTAAAAATAAAAAATAAAAACTATGGATTTTAATGTTCGGAAACTTTCCATTTGTTTTATTTCATACGCTGTTCTGCACATGTTTTGCTTTTACTCCTGTGCGGCGGCAATGATATCTGCTGTAACGCTGCTATGTTCTTTTCAATGTACCCTAATCATTAAATAAAAATCAGTACAGTATTTGTGGGGCAGACACTCACAAACAAACGCCTGTCAACTATAATCAAATAACAAAGACCTACACCATACCGCCTGTCTCCTACCACTATCCTCTACCTCAATATCCGTGCCTATCAGTCCTACCCTCCTTGTAACACCTCCAACCCGTACAGAGAGGGAAAGGCAAGATGTGTTGGGGAAGAGGGGACGAGAGAGGGGAGAAGGAGAGAGGGGAGAGGAGGAAGAGAGATCTAAGTGGGAGAGAAGGAAGGTAGATCAGTGAAGAAGAGAGAGAGGGAGTGTGAAAGACTAGATAGAAGGAAACCTGAAGACAGAATGTGTGGGAAAGGGTTAAGGGTAGAGAGTTAGGGAGAAAAGAAAAAGGGAAGGGAAGGATAGGAGGAGGGAGAAAGGAGAGGGAGAAGGGGGGGATAGGGGAAGGGACAGGGAGAATGGGAGGGGGACAGGGGAAGGGAGAGACAAGGGACAGATAGGACAGAAGGAAGACCACACGCTAAGAGTTTAGTAAAGACCACACAAGGATCTACTAAAATACGCCCCCTCCCAACACACACACACACACACACACACACACACACACACACACACACACACACACACACACACAGATACACAGACACACACACACACACACGGCACTAAACCTTTTTACTACGAAGGAGAGACTTGGGTATTTTCTTGTTGCTAAAGCTAAACCATTTTATGCAAGGGAATATCTTATAAATCCATGAGTCACCAAAAATATATATCCTCATTCATTCACAAATTGTTGCTGTAAAGGGAAAGGTCTGTTTATCTATTTATCTACCTGTGTTAATATATTACATCTATCTATCATCTATACATCAATCGATCACTGTGTATCCTCCTCCTGTCGTCCTCGTCCTTGTCCTCCTCCTCCTCCTTTTCTTCTTCCTCATTCTGCCCCTCCTCCTCCTTTTCTTCTTCTTCTTCCTCCTCCACATCTTCTTCTTCCTCTTCCTCCTCCTCGTAGTCATAACATAAATGCCTCGTCCTTAATCACAATTCCCACTCCCAGCGCTCTCCACTTATTTACTTCCTTTCTTCCTCCTCCTCTTCCTCCTCCCCCGCGTCTTTTCCTCCTCCCCGCCTCATTCACAATTCGCTACGCCTCCTCTGCTTTGCTTGGTGTTAATGAGGTTCGAGAGTCCTGCTGCTATTAACCCCTTAGTGTACTACGACTGCTTTTTCTCTGTTATTCCTACTGGCGTCAGACGATTTTATTCAGCTACGGAATGAGCCCTCGTAGTGAAAGGGGTAAATATTACTGGTAATACTGGTAATAAGAAATAACTAGACTTCTGTAACCATCCTACGGACAGTTACTAGTCTCCACCTACTGTTTTTAATGACCTTGATCCCATTCAGATTTGGATTTTTTTTTCCTATCAGCAATGGCCCATGCCAGGACACATAACCTGGGCCCTTCAGATTCCTTGAGCAGTCTCCGGTTCTCCTGGAATCGTCGCGAGACTCTGAGGCATGAATAAGAGTAATAATATCAGCGAAAACAAAAGTGTTCAGCTACACGGGTGTAAGTGCAGATATCAGACAGTGCTGTAGGTGTGTGGGTGTAGCTATTTAACTGTTGCTGACGTGTTATCTTGTAAGTATCCATCCCACTGTCTCAGGCTCCTACTCAAGACTCCAATGTCTCTCTCTCTCTCTCTCTCTCTCTCTCTCTCACACACACACACACACACACACACACACACACACACACACTGACTCACTCACACTTGCTCTCTCACATACTCACTCTCTCACACTTTCCCACTCTCTCAATCAACCAAGCAACCAGCCATACACCCTCCACGAGACCACCCCACCTTCAACCCTTTGCGTCGAAGAAATATGAGATTACGTCAGCGTACATCAGCGCTGGACAGGGCGGTAGGGCGGGAGAAATAATACACACGACTGAGGCTGACACATGACCACTGATTTGGAACTTAATCGGTGTTTGGAATGAATGGGGCGGAGTCACACGGCACCTGAGTATGCTATATTCTCTGATTAGCCACTTATCAAATTAAACTCGCGCCTAAAACTGAAAGGAGTTAATGGGTAAGCGAAGGCAGCTACCGATGAGCGTCCGGGTTCATTCCGACCGTACTAATTGGTGGAAAATGATGTAAGGGATTAATATGAAAGACAAGGGATCACTTAGATATATCACAGTAGCTGACACCAGACGATCTCTCTCTCTCTCTCTCTCCAAGTTCTAACAGCCACCAGTCCACCCAATTGTCAACCAAACAAGCCCTTCCCCAGAACCACCTCAGTCTGGCAACGTCCACCCAATCCACCACACAGCCCCCCTCCACCCGTGCATGGTGGCTTGTGTGTTTATCAGTTATTATCAGCCTCATGTCTCTCAGTTCGTCACGGTCTAACTCGCCCGGTGGTCCACTTCTACCTGCCGCGGCACGGGGCTATAGATGCAGGAAAGGGGAGGTGTGGAAGGGGGAGGAGGACGAGTGAAGGGAGGGAGGGAGGAAAGGGCAGATGTGGGGGAGCTGGGTAGTGAGGGAGGAAGTCGTGGAGAGAGAGAGAGAGAGAGAGAGAGAGAGAGAGAGAGAGAGAGAGAGAGAGAGAGGGAAGAATGGAGGAAGGGGGAGGTTGAGTGAAAGAAAAGAGAGAGGGAGAGAGGGAGAGAGGGAGGGATACAAGGAGAGAGAAGGCATGAATGGAGGAAAGGAGACAGAAGTGGGGAAGGGGTAGGAGAGAGAGTCAGAGGTGGTGAGAAAGTGGAAGAGACGCACAGGGAGGATGGAGGAGTGGAAGGAGCGCAAAGATAAAAGAGTGAGAGGCAAGGAACGAATCAAAGGGAAAAAATAGGGAGGAAGCAAAGAAATGCCCACAACGACTGGCAGCGACAGAGGAAGAAAGGCGGTGAGGGAAAGAATGGGAAGAGAAGGAAGAGGGTAAGTGAAAGAAGTGCAAGCCAAGACGGGAAATCACCAGCACTTCTGTTAGTGGATGATGCAGTGTTGCTGAGATGGGGAAACAGAAGCTGCCGTTTGCTAGTACTGTTTTGCGATGAGATATACGAAATTTCTGAGTGAATATAAACACGAACCAACAGTCGATATCTAAATGGAGCAAAGACGTGAGCTACAATGTGCAGATAAAGGGAACATAATGTGAGTGTTCAAGCATCAGGAAGTATTGTGTAGTAATGTGAAGAGAAATAGAACCTCGGTGGATGAATTTACCCCATCGTTATGAGGATTCCCTTCATTGTAAAAAGCCACCATCACAATTTTCAAAACGTCTTCTATCACCAGCACAACCACCAAAACCTACCACAGCCACAAAAACCTACCACAATCACCACAACCACCAAAACCTACCACAATCCCTACAACCACCAAAACCTTCCACAATCACCACAACCACAAAAACCTACCACAATCACCACAACCACCATTAACCACCTACCGCCACTCCAAAAGGTACCAAATATCACACAGGTAAATGGACATAGGCGTTACTGAAGGCCCTAAAATAGACCTAATTGCCTGAAGATATAAGGGTCATTTTGGGTGTCACTTGGACCACTGTTCGGCCACCAATCAGGGGGGTTAATTACCTGGTTTGAGAGAGAGAGAGAGAGAGAGAGAGAGAGAGAGAGAGAGTGTGTGTGTGTGTGTGTGTGTGTGTGTGTGTGTGTGTGTACAACAATCCACGCTATCATTACGTCTCTCACAGATGGTCTCACAGATAACACACTCCCTTCACCGCCACCGCCCACCCACACTCTCAGGAAATAGGAAGGGGTTGGGGGAGGGGGGAGAGAGACAGGGGGATTTACAGAGGGAAGGGGTAGGGAGAAAGGAGGGGGAGAGTAGGGAAGGAGGAGGAGGAGGATTTTACTCTACATCACTCGTAGGGAAGGAGTTAACTTTACCTATATTTCTAACTGTCTCTCAAAAGTATCCTAAACTTTTACCCCTACGTATGCGTAAGGGTAGCACATGACACCTCAAGCTGCGTCTCATAGAAAAGATACCATAGGGTTAAAACAGGCGGCATTGTGATTCTACGGAATGCAAGATTTACATTACACAGATTAAATTTTTCGAAGTGTTGTATAGCAGTTGTGTTACATTTTAGGACTAACAAGCAAGCCTACTTCCGGTGTAATCCTAACTTAACCTATCCTAATCTCCGCTATATAGCATTTCGAAAAAGTGAATCCGTGAAATCCAAATCCTGCAATCCGTAAAATCACAATGCCAAAAAACAGGTACGTGCGAGCTGCTACCTGTGGCTAATTAAGGTCTATGTGCTGGTGGATGAAATGTCAAATTCGAGTGTTTCACGCACGCAAGCACTCACGCACATACGCACAGGTTCCGGGAATGCATGCACGTACATACACACACACACTTACACTCAGAGTGGTGGAAAAAGCAAAAGGTCAGAGAAGAGCAGGTGAGAATGTAGACAGGAGATAGGGAAAGGAGGAAGAAAAGAAAGAAGAATGGAGAAAAGGAAAGGAAGAAAGGTGGATAAAAGGGAGAGGACAAGGAAGGAAAGAAGGAAAGGAAAGACAGGAGAAGAAAATGACAGAAGGGAGAGGTGAAGAGGAAGGAGGGAAAAAATAGTGACTAGTGAAAATAATGACGTATCATGGCAGAACAGACACAGGGAAAGAAATTACAGTCAGAAACAGGTGATTTTATATACTCTCATTCCAGTCAAGGTGATGAGGGGGTGTGGTGGAGGGGAGAATGGGAGGGGGATGTGAGGAGAGGTGCAGGAAAAAGAGGGGAGGGATGGGAAATCGGGAGGAAATAAAGGAGGTGAGATAGGATGGGGAGAAGGTGGGAATAAGGGGATGAGAAGGTAAAGATAATGTACTGGTGATATCAAGAAGGGGAGGGGAAAGAGAGATTTCAGGTTAAGGGAAGCATGGAGGTGAGGAGCAGTTGGAGGACAGTGAGAAAGGATAGTACACAAAGCGGTGATATGGAGGGGAGATGGGGATGTGGGGAAGAAAAGAAGGGAAGGAGAAAAGGGCGAAGATATGGAAAAGAGGAAGGGATATGGGCGGGGGATCTTCATCAAATCTCAATTTTTCACCTCACCATCGTCACCCTACTTCCCACATACTCCCACATACTCAGTAAGGCAGGATGGCCCACAGAACACGACTCTTTTGTTACTTATAGCACAATAATCAGAGGAGAAAGGAAGCACTTCCTTCATAGTTGTGGGAACTACAAGGCTGCTTGCACCACGTGGTGGCCGGTGGGGAAGGGGCATCTCTATATGTGAACCCAGGGATGGATTTTTTTCAAGCCCTCTGCTTCAGTTTCTCTTAGATGCAGTTTGCAACAGGTAGCGAATACGTGGGTGGTACTATCGTATTTCTTCTTTACCCTCAATGATAAATAACACTAATTATTGTCAGTCTTCAATGTCAAATGCATTAATAAAAGAAAGGCCCAAGTTTATAATCACTGAACCGAAATTCCATCATCCTATATAAAGGCTCTTTGAAATTTCAACTAAATTGGGTACAATCATAACTCGGCCACAGGTGCCCGGAGGTATGCCAACTTTATTGTCGCACACGATGCCCTGCCCTCTCACCACCCCCAACACAACCACACACCCGCCTACCCACAAAGTCCATGATAGGGTGATATTATTGCCACACCTAATACACTCTTTCTCTCGCCGCTCAGAACCCAAATTTAATCATCGAGGCCGGACCAATAATCTGGACATATAATTCAGACCCGTATCATTTCTGGCGACAATATCAATAATTTAACAGGATCCACGGGTTGATCTGGACCTGCACTGGGGGAGGGGGGAAGGAAGGGTAGGGAGGAGGAGGAGAGAGGTTGGGAGCGAGTGGGGATAGGGACAAGGAAGGGGAGATGGAGGAAGGGATAGGGTGGAGGTGGGAAGATGAGATGAGGTGGGAGGAATGGATGGGAGCTGAAAGGATGGGGATGGAAGGAGGTGGGGGTAAAAGGAAAGGTTAGGGATAAGTGGAAGGAAAGAGAAGGGAATGAGAACGGGGGATGGGATGAAAGAAGAGAAGAGGGGAATGGGAGAGAAAATGGAGAAGAGGGGGAGGGAAAGACAGGGAGGGGAAAGTCGAAGGGCTGGAAAGGATGGGGGGAGAAATGCATAATGAGTAAGGGACGGGATATGGGAATGTAAATGAGATCTGAAAGGGAATGGGGAAGAGGGGAGAAAGAGGATGGGTGGTGGGGAATAGGTGGGGGAAGGAAAGGGAGGAGAGATGGACAGAGAAAAGAGAAAACAGAAGAGGAAACTAGACAGTACGCAGAGAAGGGGAGGATGGGGAGGGGAGAAGAATGGGGGGAGGGGAGAGGAATGGGGGGAGGGGAGGAAGAGGAGGGGGTGACTATGGGGAGATCAGAGGGCGTGCCGACTTCACTGGGGCGTGCGTGTGGTCGCGCGCTCCGGTAACAAATGAGCGTCGCCCTGCCAGTGTCCAGTGGGGGGAGGGGGTGATTGTTTACGGGGTGGGAGGGGAGAGGAAGGAGGAGGGTGGGGATAGGGAGGAGGAGGGAGGGGGAGAGAGAAGAAAAGGGGGAAGGTGGAAAGATGAAAGGGGGAGGGTAAGAGATAAGGAGGGGGAAAGAAGGGGGAAGGAAAGGAGACAATAAAAAGGGGGATAGGGAGGCCAGGGAAGGGGAGGGGGAAGAGAGAAGAAGTGGAGAGGTCGAAAAAGGAAAAGGAAAAGCGAAAGGGGGGAGAATGGAGTGACACAGAAAACAGTACAAATAAAGCGCATGGGATCGCGGAAAAGAAGGGGGGGGGGGGGAAGTTACACAGATACACCGACCACACAGATCTTGCATCACCTGAAAGATCTGACCATAACAATTACTGGAAGACTTTATACTCTTCGCTTACAGAAATTAATGAGAAAGACAGATATATAGAAGGCTCTCCCCCACCCTCCAGACCCTCCATGAATCAGCTGTACAGGAAAACAAGTAGAAACAACATTTTACATAGGGAAATTTTGTAGGAATGGCTGGAAATAGTACAAGTAACGAAAATACTAAACGGTAATAAGAACACTACTATAATCAACCACAGCTTATTTTTCACTAAAGATTACTTATTTATTCATTTATCTATTTATATAATAACTTATTTCGCCTTGTTTATGAAAATCGGCTATACAAGAATAATTTACTTTTCACTGACAGATCTAAGTTACATGTATCACACGTTTAGTTTGATAACTTATTCATACGAGTACATTCACCACCTAAGGGCAAGGCTTAAAAACTCCACACATCAACCACCCTCAACTGCTTCATCCAGGCCACTGCTGACGGTGAATGCATAAGCTGGTACTACAGTCGTTAAGGTGAAAGTAATATAGTGTGACAAATCCTCAACCTTTACATTACTTTCACCATCACGATATTCAGAGGCTTATTTTCCTTGCACTACCTACGCGACAAGACACCGCGATTCAGATGGTGACGTGACAGAGGCAGAATTGATCTGAGTGAAATATAACAGGAATATGGAAGCAGTACCACAAGCCTCCACGAAGTCAAATCAGATACCGTACTGCTGCTACTACTACTATTACTACTATTAATAATAATAATAATAATAATGGCCACATGTCTATATTTCTGCTCAAACTCAAATAACTGACCAGCAGAATCTCAGGACAATTACGATAAAAAACGGATTGACGCCACCGATGCCACAACAACTCTATCACCAGACATCACACACACCGGCCATCTCTCTCTCTCTCTCTCTCTCTCTCTCTCTCCACTACCACCCACCTATCCGTGTCTCACACCCACCCACCCTCCTACCCATCCATCTTGCTTCCACCTATTCATCTCATTCCTAATACTACCCGCCTCCTCTTTTCTTCTCCCCCCCTCCATCGCCTACCCACCCACTCCACCAATACAATTTCCACACTAATACCACCCACACGACACTCCGCCCACCCTCTCGCTCCCTCCCACCCATTCGCTCCTTATCCCACCCTCCACCCACCCACTTCCCACCTATACCAATGCCATTTCCACTCTTAACATTGATCTTTTATCTTCTCCTACCCACTCAACTTACACACACACACACACACACACACACACTACCAATCCCATCCACTATCTCTTCTTTCTCCAACCACCCCAGCTACCTCCGCCCATCCAGTTCACCACCCCATCCTTCCTACCCACCCCTCTCCATCTAATCCATCCATCCCATCCACTCCTCCCACCCTCCCTTCCTCTCGCTCTTCTCCGCCCACTCCTATCCACCCACCCACCCACCTCTCCCACCCAGTACCAGTTCCAGGAAGGCCCAGGAGCCCACCCAGTCCACACCTCGTCAGCGGTTCGGCTCTGATCAAACAGGGAACGGGAATTATGGAGCTTATTTCCTTCTGTTGGAGTGGAAGACCGAGGACCGAAAGGAAGGATGATGATGATGATGATGATGATGTTGATGATGATGATGACCAACACAATGACGAAGACGATAAAGATGACAATAACGACGATGATGTAAAGATGATGATGATGATGATGATGCATGGGGAGGGGAGAGTTTGGAAGGAGGACAATAAGATGGATGTGGGGGAGAAGAGAGAGTGGGAGGGGGAGATGAGAAGAGAGGGAAAAGGGGAAATGCAAGGGGAGGGCAGAGGGAAAATGGAGAGGAGGGGAAAGAAAGAGGGGATACAGAATGAGAGGGGGGGAGGGGGAGGAGGGGGTAAGAAGATGACTGTCGGAAATTAAAGAACAACTTGACGGATTAAAATAAGGGGTGAGAGAGAGAGAGAGAGAGAGAGAGAGAGAGAGAGAGATAATGAACAGTTTCATCCATGCAGAAAATTAGAGACTATTAAATTAACCTAATCCTGTTCTGTCAAACTAATTTTTCTCTTCGAAGTGCTTCCGGAATCCTCTCTCTCTCTCTCTCTCTCTCTCTCTCTCTCTCTCTCTCAAATCAGTAGCCAACAAATACGAGATCTTAAAGTCGCGAGAAAAGGACCCAAAATGTGTAACGTTTGTGTGTGGTCTGGTCACCTTTCCAGCACACCTGCATGCGTTAATCAGTACAGGTGGCGGGGATGTCTGTGCTGCTTCCAGGAACACAACACACTCACACTCACGCCACTCACAAAGGTCGTGGTGTCAGGTGTTGTGAGCTACTGGAGTGTGAGGGAAACGTGTCAGGTAAGATGAAGTTTAAATTGTCAAGGGAACGAAAACTGCCCACGTAAAATAAGAAGCAAAATTTGAGAGCCTCCAAAGTACCATTTACAACTAAAAAATAAAAAAATAAAACTCAGTACTGTTCATCTCCACACGACTGGTCACACTGCGCTTCACCCCTTCGATAGGATCACGTCTTTTTATATATGATCAATGTTACCATCAGAGAGCTTAGGAGAGTACCCTACTAGTGGAAAGGATTCAAGAGTTCTACCTAACCCCTCAGTTCAACAATCTCTTCTAGCACTGAGGTAACAAGAATATAAACTGGCGATGCTGTATTGATTAGAGGTCACAGGGAAAGGAAAGAACTGCGAAAAATTGTGTAACTGATGACTATTTGTGTATACGAAGGACCGCAAGCAGGCATATAATTGCTGGGAGGCATAACTTGCAAGACTGTCTTGAAGTAACAAGAAATGCGAGATTATATGAAGCGAAGTTGCAAAGAATATGCTAAAAGAAAAGTTAATTAGTGTGACGTAAAGTTTGAAATGCGAGTTGTGATAAGAATAATGAGACACATCAGATTAAATTTATAGGGAAATTCCTAAAGTAAGAGTTAATGAAATCTTTCAATGAAATTATGCAAAGCAATCTGAGAAACTTTTGATGTGCGAGTTGAAGTAATATGAGGAAGGTATTGTGCAGCAAAATACCTATGGCTTTGAGGTATGGGTTGGAATGATAAGATCTGTGAGGAAAACATGTGGTATGAGAAACACAATTGTTATGTGTGAGGCAAATGCTGGAGAGACAAACAACAACTAAATTTTACACTTAATACAATGATTATGAGGCAAAAAAAATGAGGGCAAGGTGAGTGACAATCAAGAGGCATAAACGCAGGGAAAAGTAAAAACTGAGATACAGTTTTATATTAAAGGTGAAGTTGAGGCACATGCGATGAGGTAAAAATTAAAATAAATCCTGACGATGGAAAAAAAAAAAAAAATTACGCTGGATAAAAAAATAAAAATACGACGAAAAAATCAAAGTAAGCTAGAACAAATACTATGATTCAAGAGAAAATATCTGACTGGGCAGACAAAGTCTGTGTAAAAAAAAAATAATATCACAAAAGTATTATGATGCACGAGATGAGACAAAAACTGCAGCTGGGACAAAAAGCTGAGATTTAAAGCGTAGATTAAAGTTTGGAGTACCTTTTCCACGAAATGGGTAATGGCCTCAAAACTAAACAGAATATTTAAGGAAACTGGAAATGTGACAATTTTGTAATGACAGAGAACTGGCGGAAGTGGTGTGGTGCGGGACTGGGTGGTTCCAAGTCTAATATTAAATTACTAGGGCAAGGTCAGGCGAGAGACGGAAGGTTCAAGGTGACGACGACAAAGAAAAGAGTTATAAGTGTTATCAAAGTTCGGATGGGACAAAGAAAGCGTCTGGTAATGAGTGGGGTGGGTGTCACGGTTGAAGGAAGGGTAACAGAGGAGGAAGCGTGTGACATGAGGTGGTCGCATGAGGGAGAGGGCCGGGGACGGTGAGTGGACACAAATGCAGTAATGTCAATTATAAAGGAAGTGCAACCGTGTCTGCAAACGTGACATCAACCACTGCAGCACCGTGAAGTTACATTATATTACTGCGACAACCAGATGATTTTGGCCAGCCTAAGATTGATTTATGACAGAGAAGTGCTTAATCCTTCTTCCAGACGAATTAGTTAACTCTGGTGACAGCTAAATCAGTCGCCATAAACTCATCCGCAACTTAATTTCTCTCCTTATGCTAAAAAAAGAAAAACTCCGATGGTAACATGAAGAGAAAAAAAACATCATCTTGTAAAAGGAGCTAACATCAGTCTCAATCAACCCAGCTCTCATCGGCTGGCACCCACTGATAAAGCATGATCATCGGCGCTCATCAAAGGCCGTGTCAGCATACCCGCTAATTTGTTTGAGTTTGGCTTGCATGTTTACTTTAGGCGTGGCTTTAAAAGATGCCTCTCAGTACACGGCCGCCGCGGGACTCGTAATTTATCCCAGGCAAAAAACATTAACTCTTCAATAACAGAACCGTGGAACACCTGAATCAAATGACGCCACCTGCCTTCACTCGGGTGTCACCATCAGCGTCATCAATTACAGCCCTGATACCATGCCAAAATAATCAATATGTTATCTGAAATCACACACACACACACACACACACACACACACACACACACACACACACACACACACACACACACACACAATCTATCAACATATCTGAAATCACACACACACACACACCCTGCATAAGAATCCCCCCCCCTCTCTCTCTCTCTCTCTTTCTCTTTCACACACACAAACCCTACCGCCCTGACATTACCCGAACCATCCATTACCCGAATCATCCATACACCTCGCGCCGAACCCTCCCGACCCCACAGAGCCGAAATGTGCCGAGATCCGAGGGTGTATTAGCGTCCTTCCCGCTTGACAGTCCCGGGTCTTATCAGGAGCGGACATCATGCCAGACACCCACACTACCCTCAAGTTTACCCCTGCCGCACCCTCCAGCCCTTCCTGTCTCTTGGGTGTCCGTCTGTTTTTCTATCATATTCTGTATTTTTTTTCTTGCTGGGTTGATTCTCTCTCTCTCTCTCTCTCTCTCTAATGCAAGGCTTAATTGGTATTCTCAGTCCTTCAGGTAAAGAACTCGTCAGCTTTGGGAGTGTTCCTTCTTCTATCTTTCTCCCTGCCTACGATATCCAGTATTTCAAACGCAATTATCTACAAATCTACAAATAAAATAGGTCTTGATTTTCTTCTTCACCTTTATCATCACCGTCAATCTTCTTCATCTTCTTTGACGACCTTTGAAACACAAGAATTTCCCAGGCATCGTGTTCCCTAAACCAAATCCACACACACATAACTACAAGACCTTTATTTTGAACAGTGTTACCTGGCAACCCTTGATTACTGAAGGACAGGTGAGTGGGGATATTTAGGCAGCTAATTCTCTCTCACAGTCCCGGCCTCCAAAAATTCCACAGTCCCAACCTCCAAAAATTCTCTCCCATAGTCCCAGCCTCCAAAAATTCTCTCCTACAGTCCCAGCCTCCAAAAATTCTCTCCTACAGTCCCAGCCTCCAAAAATCCCACAGTCCCAACCTCCAAAAATCCCACAGTCCCAACCTCCAAAAATTCTCTCCCACAGTCCCAGCCTCCAAAAAAGCATACTATCACGCGACTTGAAATAATGGGGCACTAGTTCTGCCATCCCCGCCAGGCTGTAATGTGAGGGCGGTGTGTGGGGATGTGGGCAAATGATCTTGTTTGCTGTGCCGCTGTTCCCGTCTGCGCTGGGGTCCTCTGGCGACGTCGGTGGGCACTAAAAACAGACCTACTCCGGCCCTGATGAATAATAATTACGAAGACGGTGGGAGGGTGGCTTCGCTGGAGGGCTTTGGGCGACATGGGGGTGGCGGTGCAGGGGTGAAAAAGAGTAGAGAGGGGGGCATAAGGTGGGAAGGAAGAGGAGACGTGGAGAAGGAAATGAGATGGAAGCATAAGGTGGGAAGGAAGAGGATGGAAATGGAAAAGAGAAGAGATGGAGGCACAAGGTGGGAAGGAAGAGAAGTGGAAATGGAAAAGAGAAGAGATGGAGGCATAAGGTGGGATGGTAGACGAGAAGTGGAAATGGAAACGAGAAGAGAGGGAGGCATAAGGTGGGAAGGAAGAAAAGTGGAGTAGGAGACGAGTGAGAAAGATACCGAGAGGTGGAAGAGAAGATGGGT
The DNA here is from genome assembly GCF_032717465.1 of Coenobita brevimanus. Lineage (NCBI taxonomy): Eukaryota > Metazoa > Arthropoda > Malacostraca > Decapoda > Coenobitidae > Coenobita > Coenobita brevimanus. Next base: position 34,430,347 of record NC_137039.1, read on the forward strand.
AAGAGAAGAAGAGAAGGAAGTGTGGGATAAAGAAGACACGTAGGTATATGATGGGGAAGAAGTGGAATTGGAATGAGGAGAGTCAAGCAGAGGAATGGGGTGAAAGAGAAGTGGAGTGAGATGAAAGAAGAGAAGAGGGAGTGACGAGTGACATGGTAGATGAAAGAGAAATGAGGAAGGAGGTAAGCAGAGGGAAAATGAAATGAGAGAATAAATGGAGAAATGTGGTGTGAAGAAAGTGGCAGGGGAACGGCGAGACAGAAGTGCAGAGTGGCTCGAGAGAAGAGAAGGATGAAGTGCAAGTGAAGTGGACGAGACATAAGGTTAGATGTAAGTGGAAGAAAGATAAGATGAGGGTGAAAAAGCAGAGAATGATGTATGACAGAAGTGGAGGAAGACATAGTGAAGCACGGACGAGAGGAAAGAGTAGGTCTAGAGGAAGAATGATGATAAGAATTAAGAAGATGTGGACTGAGAATGACTGTGATGCTGGGGAAGGGAAAATTAGAAAAGGGGAAGGGGAATATTGGGTTCAGAAAAGATGGGAGTACGTATAAGAGAACGGAAGGAGAAGGCAAAGGGAAAAGACGATAGGAGACGTGAGCTAATAAAGAATGACTTAATGACTGATTAGATAATGATCGTGGCAGCGTAACATGGAAGGTCAACGCCCCGTATGTTTAGAATAAAAGAAAAAATCCCACATCTTAAGCATCACACACAATCGTTAACTACCCACTATAAAACCAGACAATCTTTCCTTGATAAAGTGGGAGGCTCCTTCCATTACACACGCCTCACCACCAAGCAACGAGGAGAGAAAGTAACATCCATCTTCTGCCCTAAACCTGAGTAATATCGACAGCGTGTATACCCAAGATTAAGTCCTGCATGGTTAAATGGGGCAAACAGTCATCACCATAAGGAAGTGATGTTCCCTTTGGTAGAAGGATATGCGTCAAGCAAGAAAGAGGAGGGAGATAAAAAGATACAAGAAGGGAGGTTGACAAGACGGAGAAGGGTGAACACGAAGAGGAGGTAGGAGGAAAATATACGAAGATAGGAAGGAGATAAGAGTATACGAAGAGATGCGAGGAAGCGAGGGAGGGTGTATAGAAGAAGATGAAGGAATCGGAGTGAAATGACAAAAAAAAAAAAAAATCACAGGTAGTACGATTAAAAATATATAAAAGAATGAGAGAAAACAGTCATGAAGAAATCTCAGAACTGGGTACTCACATAGGACCTTCACCATTGCAGGACCGACCACTCCTGAAAGAGATATTATTATTATTATTATTATTATTATTATTATTATTATTATCACTGCAGGACCGACCACTCCCGAAAGAGATATTATTATTATTATTATTATTATTATTATTACTTGATCTCAACGAGCCAAACCATAATAATCAAACAAACTAACCTAACCTAACCCACGACCTAACATAAACAAACCAAACCGTACTACCCTGGCCTCGCCTAACCCGACCCAGCCTAACCAAATATAACCATAACTGATCTAACTTGCCCCAAATCAACCCTAACAACAATGATCAAGCCTACCCCAAAAACAATGAAGCTAATGACATCAATACATCAGAAAATGAACAGTCATGATTTGTAAAGTTATAAATTTTTGCCAAGTCAGAGCATATAATCATAAATCCTTCAGTAGTATACTGATGTGGTATTAATTCAGCACACACACACACACACACACACACACACACACACACACACACACACACCTAATCTTTCGAGGTAATATCCCATTCAGTAATATTACACTTTCAAGTAATGAAATTCTCAAGTTAAGGATAAGCAAGGGGAGTAATAGGAGGAGGGGGGGAGAGGAAGACTATCGATGGGGGATGGAAAAGGGGAAGGGAAAGGGGAGGGGAAGGCTGTGGGGGGTGGGTGAGGGGCGGGGGAAAGGCTGTCTGTTCACGGTAATTGGCAACACTAGTCGGCACATTAAAGAGAGGGGGCAGGCAGGGAGGAAGAGCAGTGATGCCAACACAAACACTAACCCTTAAATCATCACCCCCCCCTCCTTCCCCCCCTCCCTCTCCATCTTCCCTTCCCCTCTCCTCCTCCTCTTCTCTCTCCTTTCCCACTACTTCCTTTTACTTTCCTCCTAGTTCACTTCTCTTTCTTCTCGTTCCTCCAATCTCCTCTCCCCTCCTTCCTCTTATTCTCTATTCCGTCAACTCCTTCTCCTTTCCATATCTCTTTCTCTATTTTTTTTCCTCCTCGTCCTTTCCCCTCTCCCCTTTAGTCTCTCTAGTCCCTCCCCTTTCTTAAATGGCTCTCTCTTTCTTTCTTTTTTAACCTCTTCTCCCCCTTTCTTTCTTTCTCTCTTTTTTTTTTTTAATTTCAAGTTTGTATCTTCTCCCTTCACACTTCACTTTTCTCCTCTCAGTAAGCATCCTGTCTCTCACTCTCATACTCCTCCGTTCTCCTTCCCTCTCCTTTCCAACTTCCTTCGCCCTTTTCCCTACTTCTCCTTCCCCCCTGTTTCTCTCCTCCCTGTCTCTGTTTCCCCTCCCCTTCTTCCCCTCACCCTCATTTTACTTCCTGCTCTCCGCTTCTCTTTTCCTCCCTCCCGCTCTCGCATCACACTGAACCCCTCCTTCCCCACCCTTCCACTTTGACACCTCCTTTTCCTTCCCCACTCTTACTCTTCTCCTTAGCCCCCTTTCCCTCTTCCTCCCTCAATCTTACTCCCATTTATTTTTCCCTCCTGTTAAACCCTCCCCATTACTTATCCTTCCCCTTTCTCTTTCCTATTCTACCCTCACTCATTCCTCTCTTCCTCCTCTTCCTCTCTACTCCCCCCCACCTCCACCACACTCGGCCCACCACCACAGTTACCACATCCCCGGCCATGAAGGGTAGACTGATCTTATCCTGACGACCCGTGGCGAATCAACCTGACCACGGTGGATATATATAAAGATCACGGCAAATACATGGAACCAGGCTGGGAGGTCCGTCTGCTTTTTGTCAGCCGGGGGAGGCCAATGATTTTTTTTTAGAACTATTGATTCATCTTCTTAACTTAGGAACACGAGAGAGGACGCTACAGGAGGATGATTGACTTATATATGGACCTCGGCTGACTCGTTCTAAGAAGCTCCCGTCGAAGGCTGTAACTCTGCTGTCCCAATCATAGCCTCCTTAGCCAGACAGGTTTCTCCTACACCGAATGAAGTGATCTTGAGTTATCCGCAAGAGAATAAATAAAAGCGTCTTCTTACTGTAGGGGCTGAGAATCAAGGAACAAATCAGTGCTACCCTACTCTGCTACACCGTTTTGCTTTTTGCCTTACCTTTATACTCATTTGTGCTGTATCATGAGTATAAGACTAGTTACAGCAAAGACTTAACACTGTTCACCTTAAGATATTCATCAATTATCTGTCTTGCTGAAAATGTACCTAACTTTGACAATGTTACTGATGAAATACTGAGGTTGTACATAATCACCACCGCCCAAGGACCTCATTCCCAGGCTGACTACAACACGCTGGTTAACGCCAAAATAGAATAATAAAAACAGCCTCGGGGTTGAGGTAGCGAAGTGATACTAATTCTAACTTGAAAAAGATCTAAGAAAAAAAAATTAATGTACTTGTTCAGGCTATGGAAACAGACTGTATTTTATGTGCAGAATTCTAAAACTTCCTTGCCATAAAATACAAACCCAGATGACAAAATATAATACCTATAGCCACTTTCAAACTTCACACAATCACATTCAGTACAGGTGAGAAAAAGTGATGGTCACCTCTAGCAACTGGATTCCTTACACGGCGAGATTAACCCCTTCACTACCATTACGTCTTTAGATTATATTCATGTCACCGCCACACGATTCAATACGGTAGCGGAAGGGATTAAAAAAAAAAAATATTAACCGCCTCATTTCAAATACGCTTTTTTTTTCTCATTTTTGACACCTGGTTCTCTCTCTCTCTCTCTCTCTCTCTCTCTCTCAAAGCTCAGGAAGGACCTCCCGTAGCGCAATGGCTAAGTGTCAAGTTCTCAGCGGTATCTGTGTTGGGATGTGACGTGGCTGTGAGTTGCGAGTGTGAGAGGGTGCTGTGAGGGTGGCCGGAGTCTGTGGGTCAGGGTGTAAGAGTTTTGTCCAGGAGGGTGAGGCTGTAAGAGGCTTCTGTGAGCAAGGGTGTGAGAGTTGGGTCAAGGGAGAGGGTAGACGGGTGAGAGGCTTCTAGGAGGGTGGCCGCAGTCTGTGAAAATTGTCAAGACGAGCGTGGGAGTTGTGACAAGGAAGACGAAGGATTGATTCGACACAGGTAAACTGACTAGACAACACTCATAATTGTCACCTTCACTGCCGATCCGCTACAGGCCAGAGCGTTGTAACACCCCCTTGTGGAGAGACGTGATGAAGTGATGGGTGAGTCATGGATTGATTAAGATGAAGGACTGTGTGTGTGTGTGTGTGTGTGTGTGTGTGTGTGTGTGTGTGTGTGTGTGTGTGTGTGTGTGTGTGTGTGTGTGTGTGTGTGTGTGTGTGTGTGTGTGTGTGTGTGTGTGTGTGTGTGTGTGTGTGTGTGTGTGTGTGTGTGTGTGTGTGTGTGTGGCGGCAAATGAGAGGCTTGTGAGGTACCCGACAAGGACCACCCTGGGGCCTCATAAATACAGACCTCACCTGTCAACCAGAGGAATTGGCCAGTTTAGGAGGCGGGCTGAGGAGCGGGAGGATGTGAAGGAGAGGAGGAGAGAAGGATGTGGTGTGAGAAGAGGAAGATGTAAGGGCAAGGAAGAGGAACAAGGAATTGCACACTTACACACACTACACAGATCTTGACCCACAGGACATTCAAGGCATTATACACAGTGATACATAAAAACACAGGGAGCTATGCCTGAATCGAAAAAGTACAGTACAAAAATATCACTTTTCAAATGTGGAGCTATGTCCTCTCTCTCTCCTAAGTCTAGTCTCCTAATTTATTTAAACAAAAGAGCATGGGATATGGACTGAAACTGCTCATATCAGTCATGCTCTGGCACTTCATCCAAAATAACTTATAAACGCATAATCTACAAAGTTAGTCGAGATGAGCATTTAGGTGAATGCTTCAATTAACAACCTGCTATAAGATAAATGACCATTAGCAAGCGATTCACAGCCCTCCTAGAACTGAAAAAAAATGACAGCTGAAAAATACTGTATTACCTTTGGCACGGCAGAAACTGACAGACTGAGATCAAACTTCATTTTGAATTAATATATTTTTTTGCCCTAAATAAAGTAAATGAATCCTTGGAGTGGTGATAGAGTGGCTTGGAGAGGTGGGACTGAGTAATGGTGAGGTGTGAGAGACAGGCTTGCAGTGGTGATGAGGTATAATGAAGAAAATTGCAGTGGTGATGAGTGGTGACGGAAGATTGGAAGCAGTGAGAGGCGGGAATGGTGATGAATTAACATGGAGGAGGCTTGGCGTAGTGATGAGATGTAATGAAGGCAATTGTAGTGGTGATGGAGGATGAGAGATGTTTTGAGTGGCAGGACTGAGTGGTGATGAGATGTAATACGGAAAATAGTAGTGATGATGAGAAAATTGTGATGAATTAATACGGAGGAGACTTGACGTAGTGATGAGATGTAATGAAGAGAATTGTAGTGGAGACGAGTAATGGCAGAGAGGCTTGAAGTAGCGAGAGGCGGGGAAGGGTGAAGAATCAGAACAAGGAAGGCTCGGAAGGTGTTTGTCCCGGGCCACCCTGGATGAGCTTCGTTTGGCGGTGGAACAGATCATACAGAGAACCCGGGCTGTGTGTAAATTAGGGGGCCCATTTACACATCAATGGGTGAGGCCCTGTAAAACACACGCGCACGCAGACGGCACATAAAACACCGGAAAATGGTCGTAATGGGAGAGGGTGAGGAATTTGTTTGAGTCTGCCCTCTCCTTCCCCCCCTCTCTCACCACCTCCTCAGGGCCTTCTGTCTTTCGTGTTTCTTTTGTTTCTTTATAGTCTCTCTCTCTCTCTCTCTCTCTCTCACCTGATGATGCTCACTTAAAGACCTACCAGTTATATTTAATAAGAATTTCAATTAACTCCTCTGTACTATCAATTCACGCATTATACTCCATTTGGTAACACACTAACTTTAAATTAGTCGAACTACATCTACTGAGAGAGATAGAGATAGATAGATAGATAGATAGATAGAGAGAGAGAGAGAGAGAGAGAGAGAGAGAGAGAGAGAGAGATGCTGCCCCAATCTCTATTTGCCTTAGATAAGCTACTGGCCCAGGGAAGACCCGTGTAAACATGTACCATCTGCCTTGGGTTCTTTTTCCAGGTGGCATGGACGGTACGTGTGACCACCGAGGGCAATAAGTGTGTGTACATGAGGGCAGTAAGTGTGTACATGAGGGCAATAAGTGTGTACATGAGGGCAATGAGTGTGTACATCGAGGGCAATAAGTGTGTACATCGAGGGCAGTAAGTGTGCACATGAAGGCAGTGTGTACATCGAGGGCAGTAAGTGTGCACATGTAGGCAGTGTGTGTATGAAGGCAGTGTGTACATCGAGGGCAATATCGGGTGCACATGACAGGCGTGTACATGGAAGGTGCACACGTCACTGTCCCTGTTATCACCCAGACGCGTGTTTCTAAGATTTATTCCTTCCGGCGACACAGCGTCTTATCTCGCCTCCTTAGTTCACCCAAACACTGAGTCTGCTTCCGCCTCGTAAAGGAAGGGGGAAAAAAGATGAAAAAATAAAACAGAGATGATTCAAATGTGTTGGGATGATGATGATGATGATGATGATGATGAAGATAATGATGATGATGATGATTATTATTACCGTAGTAGTAGAAGTATGGTAGTATCAGTATTATGTATGTAATTATGTATATTCGGTATGTATGTTTGCATGTATGACAGCACACACACACACACACACACACACACACACACACACACACACACACACACACACACACACACACTCCAATGCGGCCATCATTCCACCTACATATAATAACATACCCGCGATGCGCTCTGATGCAACATAATCTAAGTTCTATTTGATTCACTGTTACTACGAAACTGATGGATCGATGGAAGAGTAAAATGAAATAGTTTGATAGGCGGAGAGGAATGGGTGGGTAGGGCAGGTAGGGATGGTGATGGATGGAGGGACGGGGTGAGAAGAAAGAGAGGCATAATACACAACGCGAAAACTGACACTACGCACAAATATTCAATAACTATTTTCTGTTTTATACCTAACCCAGACTCTTCTTTTCCTACACCAATCTAGAATAAAAAGACGATTATTATACTTGTGTAGAAGACCATTAAAAAGAATCAACAGTGGGGATGCATAAAAGATGGGTTGCGTGGAAGAGAGTGGGGCTAGATGGGTTGGAATGGTGGTCAGTGGCGGGGCAGGACGGGGGGAGTATACCCTGTGAAGGTGAACTAATTAAGCTCACTGTACACAGCGGGGTGAAAATATAAGTGTAAGTTTCCTAGAGGGAGGAGGAGGAGGAGAAAGCTGAAGTCTTACGATCGAGGTAAAAACACGAATATGTACAAACACTAGAAAAAGAAAAGAGGAAATAAACTAACTTCACACGCGACCTAATCCCACCACTGACCACGAGAGAGGGTCAGTCCAGTTTACAGGCAGTATACATAAACTTTTAGCCTAATTTGTGCATCAGGTTGCCTAGGTATACTTTTATCCTCACTAATTACCCACTACTTAACAACCAACGTAGAGTGACCGAGTGAAACCGACAAGCCAAAATGATTCCTGATAATACTGAAATTATACCGAGACTTATTAATAGGGAGAGGTGCCTAAAACTCTTCATGAATACAGCCCAGTTAAGGTCTGGATTGGGTGTAGGAGATGGGCGTGAAAATTGGGCGTAAGCGGCCGTGAATGAAGCTGCTGATGAATGAATGGACGGTGGGAGGGAAGGAGGGACTGGAGGAGGAGGAAAGAAGAATGGGTTGAGGGAGGGAAGGGTGAGTGAGGAGGGAAAGAAGAAAGGGCTGAGGAAGGGAAGGAGGGAGGGTATGGGTGAAGAGAGAGGGAGGGAGAGAAGGAGGGAGAAAGAAGGAAGGATATGATGATGATGATGATGATGATTATGATGATGAAAAATAAGAAAAGAGGAAGGATGCACAAAATGAGAGAAGTGAACGAGGAAATAGGAGAGGATTTGGACAAGGAAGAGAAAAAGTACTTTGGAGAGGAGATGAAGGAAAAGAGAAGGACGGGAGGGAGAAAAAGTCTAGTGGGTGGAAGGAAGAGACGAATAAAGTGGAAAGACTAAAGGTGAGACAGTGTGGGAAGGAAGGAGAAAAATAAGGTAGAAAAAGAAGCATAAGAAAGAGAAACAGAATTGAAAGCAAGGATGATGAGAAAGATGGAAAGGGAAAGAATCTAGGAAAAAGGAAAAGGAAAGAGAGTGGCAAGAAAGGAGGAAGAGGAAAAGAGACACAGTAAAGAAGACAGGAAGAAAATAAGGAAAGAAAGGGAAAATGAAGAAGAAAGGATGAGAGAAAAGGAAGGAGAGAAAAGGAAAGAGGAGGAAGGGACAAAGCGGGGGAGGAAGGGCAAGGGGGAAGGATGGAAGGAGAAGGGAACAAATGCGTCCTGAGGCTGGCGTATTTTGAACCCTATGACCACGCACTCCAAGGCTCATTTTCCCTTACGTATTCACATGGAGGCTTACACACTTTAGGGAATACGCCTATGTGTGTGTTTATTTCTGTGTGTACGGGTGTTTGTGTACGTTTGAATGGTGTGTGCGTGCGTATATTTTGTGTATAAGCGTGTTGCATCGTGTGTACATCAGGGGGAGGAAGTGGGGGTGTATGTACGTGAACCTTCATTGGTGTGTGTGTGTGTGTGTGTGTGTGTGTGTGTGTGTCGGAAGTGCCCAGAGAGAGAGAGAGAGAGAGAGAGAGAGAGAGAGGTGGGGGGGGTCACTTTGCACACGATAGAGCCATTCAGAATCAGACCCTGGGGGGGGGGGGGGATTAAGAACGAAGTAGTGATATCGGCACGGAACAAAGTCGGACCATTAATCAAACTCGCCACCGTATTTTCTCCCAATCGCAACCATATCACGGGGTGCGAACTGGGCGCCGATACCGAGCGTAATTTACGAGGATGTGACCGTAAGGGAGGCCATTCAATCGAGCGGTACGGTTCTGAGCCGAAAGGGGATACGACCGGAACTGCCATTTTTCATCTATTGTGATTCATTCGCTCCTGTACTTGTGTTTTGGGTATTACATCCAGAATAATAATAATAATAATAATAGTAGTAGTAGTAGTGTAGTAGCAGTAGTAGTAGTAGTAGTAGTAGTAGTAACAGTAGTAATAGTAATAATAACAGAAGTAGGAGTAGTAGTAGTAGTAATAAATAATAATAATAATAATAATAATAATAATAATAATAATAACAATAATAATAATAAAAGCACTTTGTATATCATTAAAGCTAACCTCAGACGATTTTCTTCAGCTTGAGACTCCTAGGGCTACGGGGTTAGACGGGATTTCCAATAACCCTTTCTGAACGAGGACATGCTTTGTATGAGAGAGAGAGAGAGAGAGAGAGAGAGAGAGAGAAAGAAAGAAAGAGAGAGAGAGAGAGAGAGAGAGAGAGAGGGGGGGGGGAATTGCAAGAGAGTAGAAGCAATGCATCAGCGGCGAGGAAAAGACGCATCACACAACAGGTATACTCCTAAGACCCGGTACTGGCTATTGTCCCCCGGTGCGCTTCCCGTCGCTCTTTTGTTTATCCCATTCAACAGAACAAACAGCGTGTGCAGAATTCGGGGCGACAGATTAATACCAAGACGCCCATTATCGAACCCGGGACAATCGCAAGGATCCTGTTTCGCGAGCGCCTTTGCCCATTCAGCTGGAGGAGTTTGAGTGAATGGTAACTGATAAGGAGATAAGGCATGAACGGTGGGTTTTGTGAAGGATTAACTCGGTAGGGGGTGAGGTGCGGGCTGTGTGAAGGCAGGGAGAAGGGAGGTAACAGGGGGAGAAGGCAGGGAGAAGGGGAGGTAACAGGGGGAGCAGGTACTGAAAGGGGAGAGGTGGGGGAGGGAAGATGCAGACGAGGAGGAACTGGCGTAGGAGGAAATATATGCATGAGGAGAGAAGGGGAGAAGATGAAGGTGGGAAAAGGGGCTGTATGCAGAGGTGAGGATCGAGTTATGTGAAGGTATGAAGGGAACAGACAGGGGCTAGAAGAGGTACAGGAGAAAAGAGGTAAAGGATGGGTCTGGAAGAGGAGAAAATATAACGAGGAGGAGGAAGAATGGGGTAAAGGAGAGGCAGAAGAGAGGATAAGGTTGTGGAGGAGAGACGAAGAGTAGGAGAGAGGCGTAGAAATAAGAGAAGCCGTAGGACAGAGATGCAGGAAATGGAGAGGAATACATGTTAACAAAACAGGGGTGAGATGCGGGTTAAGTAAAGGTAGGGAGGGGTGAGGTGCGACCACGGAAAGGAGGGGAGTTAGGTTAAGGAGGGGTGACATGGGGGCTATGTGTGGGTAGAGAGGGTTGATGAGTGGGTTATCTGACGGCTGGAGGGGTTAGGTGTGGGTTAGATGGAAGTAGGCAGAACTGAGGTGGAAGCTGTGTGTGGGTAAAGGGGAGTGAGCTGAGAGTTTTGTGTGGGTAAGGAGGGACGATGTGTGGGTTATAAACAGGTTAAGGGAGGGTAAGGTATGAGTTTTGTGTGGGTAAGAAGGGTGGATGTGTGGGTAAGAATGGTGGATGTGTGGGTAAGGGGGGATGATGTGTGGGTTCGGACTGGTGATGTGTGGGTAAGGAGTGACGAATGGCGTGGGTTATGAAAAGGTAAGGAGGGGTAAGATGCAAGTTATCTGAAAGGTAGGAAGGGTAAGGTGCGGGTTCTGTGAAGGTAAGGTGCAAGGTGTGGGATTATGGGTAGGTAAGGTAAGCAAGACAGGTGCAGTAGGGAAGAGAAACTCGTAAGAAAGGTGAAGCGTGATATTAAGACTTTCGTTCATAAAACTCTTGTAATAACATAACACGCAAAGACACTCTACTGGCAATGTGTGTGTGTGTGTGTGTGTGTGTGTGTGTGTGTGTGTGTGTGTGTGTGTGTGTGTGTGTGTGTGTGTGTGTGTGTGTGTGTGTGTGTGTGTGTGTGTGTGTGTGTGTGTGTGTGAACAAATAATTATAATAATAATAATAATAATAATAAAGGAAGATAAGGACTGAAATTTCACTCCATATAACCAATTTACCACGCCCCATTAATTATATATTTAGGGGATGCAGTTAATGAGGGGGAAGGCAGTGAGTGTCGGTAATTAGGATATGGCTAATTACTCTCTCTCTCTCTCTCTGATTATAGGGTAGAGTGTCCTTGCTTCATCTGATCTTCCTTATTTTGATTTACCATTTTCCTCACCTCTCATTTGTCTTACTCTCCATATGCCTCACCCTAACCTGCCTCATTCTTCATCTGCCTCACCCTACCTGCCTCACTCTGCCTCACCCTCCTTTTACCTCATCGTTATTCCTTACATTTTATCTGAGACATTCTCCCTCACTCTCCATCTACCTCACCCCCCACCTGCCTCACTCTTGCCTCACCTCACCCTTCATCTTCCTAACCCTCCAGCTGCCTTATCCTCCATCTGCCTTACCCTGAATCTGCCTCATCCATATTCCCTACCCTCCATTTCTGTCACCATCCACCTGCCTCACGCTCTACCTGCCTCCCCCTCCATCTGCTTTATCCTGTGCCTGATTACCTACCTTCTTCATATGCCATCTGCCTCACACTTCACTGCCTCACCCTCACCTGCCTCACCCTCCAGTTCTTACCCTCAACCTGCCTCCCCCAAATCCATACAGCTATAGATTTTTTTACCCATCTATGAAAACTGATATATTTCCCTACGTAACTTTTCTCCACAGCTTAACCTATACCTTACCCTCACCTTGCCTCACCCATAGCCTGCCGCACCACCTTGTGCCTGATCTTCCATCCCATTCACCCTTTTCCTGGCTCATCCTGTGTCCGATTCCTCGCCTGTCTCATCCTCCATGTGCCTTAGCTATCTCACGTTTCATCTGCCTTACCGTGTCTGATCTTTCACCTGCTTCACCCAACCCCTGCCTCACCCTTCCACCCACACCCCTGCCTCACCCTTCCACCCCAGCCCCCTGCATCTACGGGCGGTGGGAGAAAAATAGAAGGCTGAGCAAAGCGATGTGGCAGATAACGCAAGCTAACCACACAGTTACCACCCCTATCCTCCTCCACCACCACCTGCCTGTCGATTCTCTTCCTCTGTCACCTTATCTAATCTAATCTGACCTACCTTGACCTGACCCTCACTCATCTAGCCATCCTGCACCTCCCTTTGTGCCCCCCGCGTGTGGTTCCATGTGTTCTGTAACCTAACTTAACCTAACATTACCTAATCTATCCTAACGTGACCACACAACTAAGCACCCTTCGTTTCCCTGACAGCCTTTTGCGTGTGACAGCCTCAATTTACCATCATCATCATCGTCATCATCATCCTTAGCCTCAACTATTCAAGCCTTACAGGTATACTTTTATGCACTGAAAATGTACAGGGTGGACCGGTTGTTAACGCACTGATGTCGCGATGTGGTTCTTGGGCTAGTTTTGAGAGAGAGAGAGAATAAAAAGGATGCATGCTGGGTGAATGGAAGTGTGGACCATTATCTCGAGTTTTTTTGAGCACCATGATAGCTTGAATTATTTTTTGCTGTCGTCAGGTGGCTATGGTCAGTCTAGTGAGGTATTTCGTAGTAGAGGATTTACAAACAAATAAAAACGCCATTATCTTTATCACCATCTTTATCAATGTTGTTCTATATGATTTTGTTACGGAGAGTCGGCAGGTAGAGAACGCTTTAAGAGTGATTAGGGATATATCTTACCTCTGCGGTTCGGAAAGTTAATAAAATGGTCTGGGGATGTCGCGAGCACGCACGCACGCACGCACGCACACACACACACACACACACACACACACACACACACACACACACACACACACACACACACACATCGTACTGAAGAAGTTAACTTTCAATGAGAGGATACTCTTTAGATTCTATTTTTTCTTCCTCCCAAGATTTTTAAAAAGCGCTGGGCAGACCTTTTTTAGTGAAAAGATTACAAGAGATAGTTTCTCGTCCCTTGTCTATGAGGTGTGTCTGAAGTTAAATAATCTGGTGACAGCAAGAATAATAATGTAATCACCGTAGTGGTTAAAACTGATCAATGTTTTTCATCTCATTTCAAAACCAACGATTTCTTAAACACTCGGCGATAAAGTCTTTCATCTTGGTTCGAGAGCAGAAAATTTGAGAAAGCTTCAGTGGTATGATAAATTATGTTACCTATTTCAAAACGAGAAATATCGAAAGCCTGTAAAGGGATAAAAAAACGCAAATACAAAAAAAAAAAAAAAAAAGACGGAATACGGAGATAGATTCACAAAATGATAGACATATTCGTTAACAAGCAAGGGATATTCCTTCTCTTAAATCTTCCCCTGATTCACCGTCACCAACCCTCTAATCATCCTAACTATAATCATTAATCTCCTCCAAATGCTGGTTCAATTGTTTCCGATTTCACCCGCTGTCAGTTCACGCGTGTGGTATAGGAAGCGACACCATTCCTGAGTCCCCCTCCCCTACCCCACACCCTTACCCTCAACCCACACCCCTTCCCCCACTTCCCCTCCCCTCCTGGTCCATTACCTATCTCCCTACCCCGCCCTGTCACCTCCCCCACCCTACACCCCTTCCACCACACCACACCCCCATCCAGTCCCTTTACCACCTCCCCATCTTCTCCAGTTCCTTCTCTCCTATATTCTTCCCCTCCTCGTTCCTCTGCCTCCTCCTGTTACTTCCCCACCTCTCTCCTTCCTCCCTCTTATGTCTCTTCCTACCTCTGCTATCCCACCCTGTCCATTTCCCTCAACCCGTCCATGTTCGTTGTTTCCAGCAATCTTGGCGTTTTTCGTTCTTTTTCCTGCCGGCTATTGTACCAGAGGGGGTGGTGGCCGGGGAAGAGCCTTCCTCTTTACCATTCTTAAGTCTTTAGCGCAATTACTAATGCCCAGAAGCTAGGCTCGTTAAAGCCAAGGGGATTTTTGTTGCCTGTATTTCCTTTCTTCTTCCTCTTACACAAACCCTTCCCCCTTAGTTCCCACAAGTCTCTCCCTTCCCCCTCTCGACACAATCTCCTCCCCACTCCTCTCTTCTGGGACTGCCTTCTTTCCCTTTCACCCCTCCCTAAGAAACCTATCTTTTCCCCCAATACGCTTCCCTTCCTCTCCTTCCGTGATCACCCTCTCTCCCCTCCATCTCCCATTCGTCGCTCCTATCCGTCTCATCTCTCTCCTCTCCCCCCAGTACCTTCAACTCACCCTTTCCTCCCCTGTTATCACCCTCAACTATGTTCCTTCCCCCTTCCCGAAGCACCAGTCACTCTATCCTTTTTCTTTTTCCAATCGTCACCCCACCACCCAAGACCCCTCCCCCTTCTCTCTCTCACACACACACACACACACACACACACACACACACACACACACACACACACACACACACACACCTCCTCCCCTCTACCCCCTCCCCCTTTCCATCACTCCCCCTTGTGACCACCCGTGCCGCACGCCGTCACAGGTAAGCCAAGCCAATTACCTGGTGCTGGTGAGTCTGATGCCACTACCACCACCATTTACCACACACACACACACACACACACACACACACACACATACACACACACTAAGACATAAGTGTGTGTGTGTGTGTGTGTGTGTGTGTGTATGTATACCCTTCCCTCGCGAGGATCTGCTATATGTCTTATTTTCCTGGGCCTAATATGACACCTGTCGCTTCACCCTCCGGTCTAATCACCCCAGGAGGACAATCAGTAACACGACTACAGGTACAAGGCCAGGTGGTGCATGAGAGAGACGCCTTCACGCGGTGGCACTGATATAACCGATCGATTTCGCTGGCGGTTACACGAACGCCCCTTGACTCCCTCCCAATACCCCGAAAGGAGGACGGTAGACAGCAGGAAAAGGGAAATTTGAGCCTGCAGTCCACAAGGTCACACGGCTTAAACTATATCCACTGGAGCTAATACTGATATTTAATGGATTTAGGGTTATTAGGCTTATGTTTTGGCTTTATTGTGAGAACAGAAGTTGAAAATAGATGAGTGGTCAATTTCAAGGTGCCCTTAAATGAATGGGAAGTCCTGATGATGATGATGATGATGAAGATGATGATAATTACCCCCACAGCATCTGCAAGCGTTGTATCTATTAGTCTTTCTTACCCACCTGGAGAGCCCCACTACCCTGCCGCCCCCCCGCCAGGTCACCCCTGCCCCCTGACCCACTTGTCATGCTGTACGGGGGTAGGTGAGTGAGGTAGTGGGGTGGCAGGGTGAGTGGGTGGAGCTGGTAGGTGGGGTAGGTAGATGGGTGGGTGGGTAGGCAAAGGGCATCATCACACAGACCGACCCACGCCCCTCCCACCTCACCCCACCTACCCACTAAATCAACCACCCCACCCACCTACCTACCATGCACTCGATCTTGCCCAGTCATCCACCTACGTACCTACTTACCATGCATCCACCTACACCCCTACTTATCCTCCAGTCTACTAACATGCATTCAGTTTACTCTACCAACCTACCTACCTACCTACCCACCCAGCTACCATAAAACCTACACCCCTACCCATCTGTCTACCACACCCTCACTCTTTCCTACCATTTAAGCCATACACCTGACCACCGACCTACCATTCTACCTAAACTTCTACCCACTCACCTACCAACGTACCATACACCCACCCACCCACCTACCTACCTACCATGCCCCCACCCCACCCACAAACCTACCTACCTACCTATCCAAAATGCACCTACCCACCAAACTACCATGCACCCACCCATCCACCCTACCTCCCTACCTATCATTCACCCACCCACCTACCTACACTCTCCTTCCTACCAACATTTCCCATTTTAGGTATCCACTCACACCCAGGTATATCCCATTCCCACCCACCCATCCACCCTCCTACCTACACTCCCACCCAGCCACTTATCCATCCACTTCACACACTCATCCCCTCCCTCACACAAACATCCCCACCCTCCCATTTACATCCACACCCACCGACCCACCCACATGCCCACCTACATCCCCCCACCCCCTCTTCATCCTTTCCGCCCACTTCCTTGATGATGCCGACCAATGAAGGGGTGGGGGTGGGGAGTGGGGAGAGGGAGGGGACAGAGCTGATGGTGGGTAAGATAAGAAGTAGGGGGGAGGGGGAGGGGGGAGGGCAGGTGGTCTGGGCATTGTTAAGGTGGGTGGGAAAATGGGGGTAGGGGGTGTGAAGGGAGGGGAAGGGGGGGAACAGGGGTGAGGGAGAGAAATAATGGGTAAAAAAAAAATTAAGATAAGGTGATGCAGTGATGGAGAGAGAAATTGGAAAGACGTCTGATATGTCTATCTAATTAACTATCTATATTTACCTGTGTCTGTCTATTTGTTTATATTTACTGATTTACTTATATACACGTAGAGAGAGAGAGAGAGAGAGAGAGAGAGAGAGAGAGAGAGAGAGAGAGAGAAAAGAGCCATAGAGCAGGTAAGGGAGTCACAGCAGGCAGCCCCCTCCACTTTAATACTCCCATCAATTTCCCTTTCGCCCCCGCACTAACATCTTCACCCCTCCTAATCTGTCTCTCTATCTCTCCCTCCCTGTCTCCCCGCCCTCTGTCCCCTGTCCGCCTGTCTCCCCCGCCCCCTCTGTCTCTCTAATTGATCACTATGCATGCTTATCTCACCGTCTATTAAAAGGGGCGATGTGAGCATTACGGAGATCAGCATAATAATCATGAGAGAGAGAGAGAGAGAGAGAGAGAGAGAGAGAGAGAGAGAGGGGGGGGACTTGATATAATGCTAAGGTGACTCTACACTGAGGGACAAGGCATATGGCTCTTGCAGCCTCAGAAACCATATACCACACTAACTGGTAACCATATATCCACACGGACGCCTGGTGTGCTAAGGGGTTCAGGCGCTCCGTCCTCTCGTGTTGTAAGGATCTCCCTACGCCGAAAATAACCGCAGGAAGGAGCAAGAATAAAAATAAAAAAGGTGAAAAACAAGACACCATCATACTAAGTGTTAAAACAAATATCTGC